>NC_072731.1:86814155-86933868 GCF_026930045.1 Uloborus diversus | reverse complement strand
ATTACATTTGAATTGCCATCATCATGCACTTGAAATCGTACTGCAGAATGTGTCTTTAAAGAAGTTCTTGTCTTTCTTAGTTCTAGACCCGATATTCCATTATTAAACATTTTGAGGAAATATCTCCATCATTCAAAACTTATAAAATTTCAATCAAGTACACACACCACTTACATTCTTAAAGACGAAGTCGATGATGTATTGTTGTTTGTAAAAAGTGAATATTGAGAAAGAACTTTTCCTTTAAGATTACAGAGACTTCGCATAGCTAGTAATAATATTTCCTGGTAAAGACCTTCCTAGAGGGATATGTTTCGGCAACCTGGAGCTTATCCTTGAACCAGATGGGTGGCAAAAGGAATTTATTGTTTGAAAATTTATATATTTAGGAAACAATTTAAATTGACCTTACATGAAAAGAAAGCCCTTAATTGCGGTTTTTACAGTTAAATGCTGTATGAAGATTTAGTTTTTCGCAGCAATCTAATCGAAGCTCCTTAAAATAATATAATGCGCCAAAAGACTAGCAGCGTACAAAATGATAATAAACTTGCAGCAGAAGCAGCGATTGGAAAATTCATAAATCACTTGTGGTATTTAGGGGATGAACTAGTAGCTTTGAACGCATTGGATGAAGGAATAACTTTGAAGATATGAAAAAACTACTCCAAAAAATGTTTGCTGTTAAGGAAAACGTGTCTGATGATTGTATAAAAAATTTCATATAACGGTAGATGATTTGAAATAATTTCTTAATAAAGATTTTCCTCTTTATAGAATCAATTACAAGTCAATGAAACTGTTTGATCAGTTACAAATATACCAAAAGATGTTTTCTTACTTGATCCTGATTTATGGCAAAACGAAGGAAGCTATTTAAAGGGAAGAGAGATCGTTAAAATGCTGAAAGTTGTGAATCATACAACTGAAAGAGGAGCACAATTAATCGGAAAATTTCACAAACAATTTACCAAACATGAGTTTAAAAAGCAATTTATTTTACAGAATGTTCAAGACTGTCGGAAAAAATACACACGATCGAGATACATTGAGAAAAGTGTACGATTAAGATCAAGTTTCTAAAGCATTATTTCATTCTTATTCAATGTAAAATGCTTAGATGATATAAAGTAATAAAAAAGATCAATTTTAATGCTACCTAACTGTAAAATATCTTGCTAACCTATGAGAAACGATGAACAGGGTCTGAAGTAAAAACTCGAAGATTTGCGCTAAAATTATCAAAAAGTGTTCAAGTTCAACGTCCTAGGGGCACGTGTTATTATTGACCGATCGAGTTCAAATTTTGCACACGTTAATTTTTATTAAAGTGTCACAAAACTAGGGGGTGTCACTTGTTGAATTCCGAGAAAAAAATGTTCCCATATAAATAAGGACCACCCTAATATATATATATTCTGTGCGGACGGTTGTCACCATAAGGTTTTTAAACGGCTGGACCGATTTTGATCAAATTTTTTGTGTGTATTTAAGTTGTGGCAAGCATGGTTTCGAAGCGCGATGGATCGAATCGGAAACGTTTTTGTTAATTAATTAATTAATTCAAACATTGGATTGAATTAATTAATTAATTAACAAAATGATGATATTGATGATGAATCCCAAATGATTAATATTTATTTTAACGTATTGTTGAGCGAGAACTGAAATAAATATTTAACCCGCTGCCAAAGGACAATAAGAAAGCCAGCTCAGCTTTTTGTAATGAAATTTCCTACTGTGATATGTCAATTGAGAATAGATAAAACGTAGAGAGAGAGAGAGTGAAGCCTTCACATTTCTTGAAAGCAACGATTTTAGGTCCCGTAATATATTTTTAAGTGAAGTACTGGAAGGTTCACGCAAAACGTATATTCTGTCGTCGTAGTTGAACCATGTGACCGGATCGGTGCTTTAGGTTTTCCTAACCAAATGATCAGAAAGCACCGTACCTAGCAACATTTGTTTCTCAGCTGAACTCCATCTGAATTTTGGCACCAATGTCAAGAATACTTTGAGGATTATCTTAATTAACAAATTTTATTTTCGTCCAGATAAATTACAACAGGTTAGTTCTGTACACAAAAGATCAGTGCAGTAGAGGATCTTTATAATTGGTGGAAAGAACAAATTATTTGAAGTTTAAAAAGTTTTGTTCAAAAGATGGACCGCTAATCGGTCGGAGTTGGTTTCGCTCACAATCGGCTGGATTACAGTAACGTGGTGGCTTGGAGACTTTGGCTATAAACAATAGAGTTGCGTGATCATTTGTTTACAATTTAAAGCTACTGTTAATGTAATTTATTATATTTTTTATTTATTTGGCGAAATATTTCAAATTGCAAAGAATTTTTTTTTTTTTTAAAGAGTTTTTAGTCATTTTAGTTGAAGAATGTGCTTATTTTTCTTCGGGAGGGGGGGGATGAGTGATTTTCGCTTATTCAGAGAACTGTTTTTACCTTTATCATTTTTCTAAACGATATTTTTTCGATTGTTTTATTCTTTTTCATATGGGGGATGTTGCAGTGGGATTTCCCGTTTGTTCTAGATGGGTTGTTAGATTTTTACACTTAATATCTTTTAGGACGCTTTTTATCCTTTTAATATGGTTGAAGGAACAAACCATCAAGTACGGGAGAAAAAATAGTTAATAAAACAAATGCTCAGTGGGCATTAGATAAATCAAGTTGTAATAAATATGCACATTCTGAAAACATAGCAGCTTAAACCATTTTTTTCTACTTATTTTCTTCAATAGAACGGTTCTAAAACTTGACAGCTTATTGAAATTTTTTAACTTTTCAGTTTACAAAGTTTGAACAGAACAACGTCTGTCAGGTCCTCTAGTATATATATATATATATATATACATATATATACATATTTTTTTTAATTCAGACAGTTTGAATATAAAATATTGCCATACATTTAAAGCAAGAGTTCCAAACTGTTCCAAGGTACAACGTCCTATTGTACCATGGGACACATCCTGTTGTATCATGGGACACTCTTCATGTTTCAGGAAACAGCCATACACTAAAAACAATTTTGCACAAAAAAAAAATTGTTTTCCTGGTATTGAATCAAATTATGAATAATCTTTACTAATAATAAAGCTGAAAGTCTCTCTGTCTGGATGTCTGGATGTCTGTGACGCGCATAGCGCCTAGACCGCTCGGCCGATTTTCATGAAATTTGGCACAAAGTTAGTTTGTAGCATGGGGGTGTGCACCTCGAAGCGATTTTTCGAAAATACGATGTGGTTCTTTTTTTATTCCAATTGTAAGAAAAAAACTAACATAAATTAACGAAATTATCATAACGTAGAACCGTAACATGGGCACAAGCCAATTGGCGAGATACGAAATTATCATAACGTGGAACTATAACGTCGGTACAAACCAATTGGCGAGAAAATTCACCATACATTATTTGTAAATATACAGGCAAACCAAAAGACCTTTAATTTTTCTATTACGGGCGAAGCCGTGCGGGTGCCACTAGTTAATCATAAATAATGGATTAATGAATTATTATCTAACATTAAATGTGTTTAAAAGACTACATTAGATAGAACATCTTTCCGTGTTCCTAAACATATCTTAATTATTAAGAACCATGGACATGTTGTACCTTGAGACGTGTCCTAAGTTACAATATGTTTGGCTGTCCCGAGGTACAATCACCACGTAGTTTAAGAAAAACCAAAATAGTGGTCAATCTAGGTGCACTATCATTATTTTCTTCTAACCTAAATATTTAACGTCTACGTTATGTACTAAAGTTTCAAATTCTGTTAATAATAAAAAAAGTTTAAATTTCGTGCCAGTTTGGCAGCCGTTTCTCAAAACTTTTTGAGCTACCTCAAAAGAAATTAAAAAAACAAAATAGTCAAATTGTAGATGTCATTTCTGTAACCACATCTATTTATTTTGCTCACCTTGACTTCAAAATAACCTGATAAATTCAAATACAATACATTGTTTCTGTAGTTTCATTAATTTGCTACCTTTCTTTTTACAAAAAGAGATGGCATACTGTTCACAGATGCATTGTTTAATTCTGAAGTTAATGCCAAGGGAGCATACGTAACGTTTAAACGTTACATAAATGTTTGCAAATGGTGTTGTTGTCACGAATACAACAATTTTAAAACGTTTATGAAACTATATGCTACCTGGGTGCTTAGATATTTCTTATGAAGGCTGGTCTGAAGTTGTTGAAATATTTTGTCTTACATTTTAAATTTCTCTGCAATGTAAGAAATCATAAAACGCTATATAAAATAACAATGGGTAGTTAGTAAAGAATGTTTTATTTTATTTCGCAGGTTTAAAAAAGGAGATAAATTTGTAAAAATAATTATTTTAAACGCATTCCCCATAATGTCAGTAGTTACAATAATAAGGAACCGGTGCGGACTACTTTTTCCAGAAAAAAATAAAACTTGGTTCTTATAGGTACTGAGGTGCTAAATTTGATGGACAGGGTGTAATTTTTTTCACAACGTTTCTGTTTTCGAGGCATAAGCGATTAAAATGTATAATGTGATGGTATATTTCAATTTCTTAAGTTCTGTACCGCCACACATAGACGAAATACAGTTCCGCTGCAGCGAAGCGGATAATTGTTAATAGTAGGTGGCGACGAATATTTGGCTATGCAACGCTTATGAGACTTTACGGTAGTCATAGGTCATTCTCTTAAATAGCATATTAGTTAGCGATCCCTATATTAACTTCCATGTCCATGAATAAATTAGTTAAAATTTGGTTCTAATACTTGTATTTCACAGGTGTGAGACAAATTTCCACAACATGTCTGGTACACAGAGACTTACGCCGCTATAATCTGCCGTTATACTCCATATTTCAATTGCTCATATCTCGAGAAAGGGAAGTTTAAAAAATATATAAACTAACTATTGGATTCAGCGCCCTCGATATATGTCAGAACCATGTTTATTGACATACATCGTGAATTGATCGACTTCTAACATGAAAAATTTAAACAACATGTCCAATAAAGAGATTTACGCCTTACGGCTTTGCCCGTAATAGAAAAATTAAAAGGTCTTTTGGTTCGCCTGCATATTTACAAATAATGTGTGGTGAATTTTCTCGCCAATTGGCTTGAACCCATGTTACGGTTCCACGTTATGATAATTTTGTATCTTGCCAATTGGCTTGTGCCCATATTATGGTTCTACGTTATGATAATTTCGTAATTTACTCGTCCATCTTATGATAATTTTGTTCTTAAAATTGGAATAGAAAAATAGCCACATGGAATTTTTAAAAATTGCTTCAAGGTGCCCACTCCCGTGCTACAAACTAACTTTGTGCTAAATTTCATGGAAATCGGCCGAACGGTTTAGGTACTATGCGCGTCACAGAGGTCCTGACAGACAGAGAGAGATCCGAACAGAGAGATTTTCAGTTTTATTATTAGTAAAGATTAACTCTGAAATTACCCTGGGCCGTCACCCTGCAGACAGCCTTCTCTCAAGAAAGGTTTTTTTACTTAGTAAGAAAGTATATTTTCTCTCAGGTTACAACTTTAGAAAATTGAAAGCATACGATTTGATCAACATCTATTTTTTAAACATTAAAAGGGAAGCAAATTAATCCTTTTCATTTTTCAATGGGATTTTTAAGTAATCTCACTTTAAAAATCGCAACTATTGAAAAATTTGATTTTCAAACTGAATTTCTCAAGTTTTTGCATTTTAGGTTTGCAATAAATGCAAAAATTTCATTCAAAGGAGCTAATGACTCCTGACTTTGATGCTTAGGGGTTTTTCCCCCAAGTTCAGGAGGGGGGGGGAATTGAAAAGAATAAATAAATAAGCCGGAGTTGGAGTAGGAAGCTTTAAAATTCAGGAGTCGGAGTCGGCCATTTTACTTCCGACTCCGGCGCCCTGATCATAAGAGCCAAAGTGAATTCTTCTGGCGGAGAAAGTAGGGCTCAAAATTCTCCTGGTTATGGCAGCCCCATTAGAAACAAGCAAAGAAAAAAAAATCAAAAACAATAGGAAATTCAAATCTGGAAGCCGAGTATTTTTCATGCTTTTTTTTGCCATGCATAAATTACACGAGAATAAAATAAGTTAGTAATTAGCATTTTCGTTCAGAAAATGTTATCGAAATATTAACATGCACGAGTACACAAAGTCTTTCTGGCTAATTTTATGTCAGCCGCCAGCGTTTAATTTCTTTTCCCTTTTAATTCTGTTTGTACAAAATTTACAATTATAATATCAAAGTACGTAATGGAGTTGCATGATTAAAAAAAAGAGAGAAAAAGTACGAAAAGAATGTAATCTAATTTTGTGGATCATTACAAGAAACAAAAAGCTATTATGCCGAATTACGAAGACCAGATGTGCAAGTTAAGTTTAATATTTTTTTCTTTGGAATGAAGTTGTATCCCTTTTTTCTCTTGTTCAAAGCATAGTGAATCTTTTTCAAATGTTTCTTTTAGAACAAAGAACTATTTTCATCCAACCAATATCAATTCTTTTAAATCCACTGTTCCTAAACGTTATCTACTCATTCAACTGCTCAATTCGCAACTCCAACAAACTATAGGGAGCACTGTAGCCACTTTCTAATGGCGGACGAATAAGGTAAAACAAACGCACGTGGTAACGAAGAAAATGCTAATAAGCCTAGTAAATTGTGTTCGTATGCATGATTTTTTCGCTTTATTCTTTTTAAATTAATTTTCGAAGTCTTATTGATATTCTGCCCCACGTAGAAAGAAATGAGAATTCAAGAAGCATTACTAAACGTCAAAAATTAATGCAAATTACGTAGTTCATAGTTCTAAGCAGCCATTTCCACGATGTTGAATTCGATATTTATCAATTCTTGATAAAACTAAATAATAATTGTAACCTGACAAGATAAACAATTAATGCTAGAAAATTTAATATGACATTACAAATTATTACCAAAAGAAGATGATACTTCTTTGCTTTGCTTGGCTAGCGCTTATTGTTTTGCATTTGTAGCTGAGTTATTTCTCTCGAATTCCCGAATCGATTAATTTAAATTTTTTCTGTTTCGATGTTTCTAATTTCTGAGTTACGATTTAATTATGTCATGCTATGCAAATAATCAACAAAATTCTCATGGATATATGGTGGTAGTTTTATTTTCAATTGATCTAACATTATTTCTTTAAATGTATCGAATTCTGCAATCTTTCTATACCATTTTATTCCACTCATGATAAAAAATATATATATTTTAACTGACATGCGAAATCTCTCGCCAAATGTTCTTTGCTCGCACAATTAAAACTATAACCCTAAACTATAATCCCACAATTTTGGCCAGGAAAATACTCAGCGTTAAACATTTTTCATTTCGTTCTACGATAATATATTCAAGAAAATATTTTGCATACTGCCCATTCCAACTAAATGTTGCAGTAAATTAGGTTGGTTTAATTAATTATTTTTAAACTAGTCGGAGATGAAAGCTCTAATTCTTCTGCTAATGATATCAAATCCTTCTTTCGAACTTAAAATTAAAAAAAAAAAACCATATTCTTACAAAGTCACATAAAACAGTTTTAAAAAAAACTTACCTGGTATACTGTTATCCTCTTTCAAAAAAAAAAAAAAGCATCGAACATAGCAAATGCGAAGTTTGTTAACCCAGAATTTTCTTGTTTTACACTTTCGCCATTTACGACAATCATCACACTTTTTAGAGGGAAATAACGAAAACTAACATTATTTTGAGAAAATCAAGAACACCATTAAGGGACGAAACAATTTCTGTTGCTGAAAGCAATCTAAGAACACATCGAATGCTTTAAAAAATACTCCTAACAAACTGCCTGTGTTTACGTCAACAGACACACATGGAACGCAATGTGGCAATGTTTTAGTTTTTTCTGCAATTTTGTAAATCACCGCAAGGTAGCGTATTCGAGCGCTGGAGTTGCGAATAATTCGCGAGGGCTTAATTTTTGCAATTATGACGAGCGCGCGAAAATTAAAGCCTTGCAAGAAGTGCCTTTACAGCATTGAAATGGATAATAGTGGAAGTTAAAGTCATTGAATATGATATTTCAATAAATAAATTCTGTGTTTTTTAAAAAGGAAGTCAAAAGTATATTCGCAACTCCAACGAACTGTAGGGGGCACTGCAGTCACTGTCTAATGGCGGACGAAAAAACTAAAACAAACGCACGTAATAATGAAGAAAATGCTAAAAGTGTTGTGATTTTTGTTCGTGTGTATGATTTTTTTGTTTTGTCCTTTTTAAATCAATATTTTAAGTCCTGAGGATATTTTGGCCCACGTAGAAAGAGATTAGAATTCAAGAAGCATTACTAAACGTCAAACATTACTGCAAACTACGTAATTCATAGTTCTAAGCAGCCATTTTCACGATGTATTTATCAATTCTTGATAAAACTAAATAATAATTGTAACCTGACAAAATAACAATTAATGCTAGAAAATTTAATATGACATTACAAATTATTACCAAAAGAAGATGATACTTCTTTGCTTTGCTTGGCTAGCGCTTATTGTTTTGCATTTGTAGCTGAGTTATTTCTCTCGAATTCCCGAATCGATTAATTTAAATTTTTTCTGTTTCGATGTTTCTAATTTCTGAGTTACGATTTAATTATGTCATGCTATGCAAATAATCAACAAAATTCTCATGGATATATGGTGGTAGTTTTCTTTTCAGTTGATCTACCATTATTTCTTTTTACTTATTAAATTCTATAATCTTTTTATCATTTTATTCCACTCATGATAAAAATTAAAAATGGTTTGACTAAAAACGCGAAATCTCGCCAAGGCTACTTTGCTCGCACAATACTAAAACTATAACCCTAAACAAATTTGGCGAAACCTTTCAGCTGAGAATAAAATATACGATATCTACGATAATCTACGATAATATATTCAAGAAAATATTTTGCATACTGTCCATTCCAACTAAATGCTGCTGTAAAATATGGTTAGATAAATTAATTTAAGATTAAAAAAACTCATATTCTTACAAATTCATACAAAACAATAAAAAATTTTACTTTGTATAACGTTATCCAAGTTTGTTAACCCAGAGTTTTCGCTTTCATCATTTCTCAATCAACTCATATTTTAGAAGGAAATAAGGAAAACTAACATTATTTTGAGAAGCTCGAGAATACTACTAAGGGACGAATTAATTTCTGTAGCTGAAAGCAAACTAAGACACATCGATTGCGTTAATAAATACTCAGAACAAACTGCCTGTGTTTACGTCAACAGACACACGTGGAACGCAACGTGGCAATGTTTTAGTTTCTTCAGCAGTTTTGTAAATCACCGCAAGGTAGCGTATTCGAGCGCTTGAGTTGCGAATTAGACATACTGCAAATCAAGAAATCTTTAAAAATCCTTTTATTTATTTATTTTTATTTATTTTTTCTTAAATATTTATCAGTACAGTCCAACCACGGATGGCAAACGATCAGTTAAGACAAGTCTATCTGAATGAGGGGAAGAAGTAAAAATTTCATGCGCGTGCTCCGCTTATTTAAATGAAACTCCAATTAATTTAGAGGCTTGCATACATCTGCAAAAGCTGGCATCCTTGAAAACTAATAGATTCGTCCAATTCCACCTGTAAACCAAGGACGGGTACAACGGCAATGGTGGCGATTGCCCCTCTCTTGAAGGACCCTGCACCGACATTTTTTCCGAACTGATTTCATAAAACGAAAGTGTACGCCGTCTTTGATATGACGCTATGGTAGGGAATCAGTTTCGAATATCCCTCCCAAAAACTTTTCGGAATTGAAGTTTCAAAACGGCAATTTTAGGCGATCTGTGGTGATTTTAGGAGGAGCAGTTTGGACGACTTACCCAGAGCATTTCTCAAAATTTCGGTCTTATAGACTATACTCAGATTATGTTAGGGAAGTGAATATGTTCAGAGGCTTTCCTCTGGTAATTTTTTGGAACAGGTTTTCCAAACAGCCTAATTTTAGGCGACCTTCAATGATGATAGGGGGATGAAGATTTCGATACATGCCTTCGGAGAGGGGGGAATTATTACGAAATTGAACTTTAGAATACCTCTATCATTGCAAAAGAAAATAGGTTCGATGATCTCCTTATCTAAATCTCTATATTTTAGTTGTTTTAAATAAAATGATGTGGCAGATCTCCCCCAAGCTGATGTAAATTAGGTATGTAGTAAGTGGTAAGGTAAAAAAACAAACGCCCCTCCTTGGAAACTTTCTGGATACGCCCTTGCTGTAATCCGGATGTTTGCCTTTCCGTACAATCCGTGGTCAGACTGTATATGCTTAATGCAATTCAAATATTTAGTGCTCGCTAAATGAATGTTTAAAGTGTCAATATGATTACAAATGTAGTTCGATTTTTTGTGGTTTTTTTTTTCTTTTTATGTTTTTTAACGATTTAAAAAACGAATGAAAACATTGGAGATTAATACTACATTTAGCATACACTTAAGTTAAATAAAAAATAATAATAATAATAATTGAAAAAAAAACATAAATTGCCCTGTTATGGAGCAACAGAAATGCAATGGATTTGAAACATCGATTTCTCTGCTCTTGAAAACTTTCCAAACAATAATTCCTACGAACCGGACAAAAATTTCTATATAGGGAAAGAGCTCCAGTAGTCGGCCATTTAAGAGAAGGATTGTTAATTTTTGTTAACCTATAAATTTCAGCAATCATTACGATAACAAAAACATTGTAAACTTTAGGCAATGACCTTTCTGATAATGATTCACTAAATTGTTTCAGAAATAAAAACATTATTATTTTAAATATTAACCTATTGTTAACACGAGAAAATGCTCCAGTAGTCGGCCATAGAAATCCAGTGCTCGGCCATGTATGAGCCTAGTAGTCTGCAGTTTCATTTTCATTACTTACTCTTAATGGGGTATAAGTGGATACATTTAAACAAAACATTTAAACAAAACATTTAAACAAAATTTCATGCGAAACTTACAGCACAGCATTGTACTTACAAAACTAATTATTCTAATAATTATGAATGAATTCTGAAATTTTGGTGTCTTCGTAACATTTGTGTTTTTATAATTTTTCAAACGGCAATCAGTTTGGATATGCATCACATGCAATAAATTTTTTATTATTTATTTTCTACATCACTTACTAAAATGGTATCATATACTGCGAAAGTGGAAATTGAACAATGGAAAAGAACCGGATTAACCCGGTTTGTTTGGGAAATTAATTTTGAAAAGATAACTTGGATTCTCCCCCCCCCCCTCCCTCCCTGGCGCACAAAAGTATCTGTATTAACAGTGTATGCTAAGATAAAGACTGAATGAAAGAGATGATAGAATTCATAACCGATTAAAAGTGTATCAATGATCGATATGATTGACCTTTGAGTGATCCATGTTCATTAGAACGAAACTTCAACATTCGGAACATAAAATTGTAGTTTTAGAAACAATTTGACCTCAAAATGAAGCAAGTAAAAATCCGTTCAAAAAGCACTTAAAAAATTGGCAATCAAAGGCACTTCTAAAACAAAATGTATCATTAAAAAAAAGGGTTTTTTTTTTGTTGTGAACGAACTGGAGAAGACGAATTATGTTGGCAGGCCTATGTTTTTCTAGGGGTTAGCGGGGGGGGGATGGTATGAATTCAATGCATTTTATAGGAAAAAAAAGCATCGAAATACAAGCTAAAATTCATAATTAAATTATGTTTTGAAAATCCAGAGGGTCAATTGCCCCCCCCCCCAGATTGCTCAAACGATTGGCCTGTATGTGGGTAAATTGAAAAATGGGGAATGTCTTGAAAATAATCTTACAGCTTTCCACAAGAACATTAGTAAACAATGAATAAGCTAAAATGGAATGTGTAGCAATGTAATGCAGCTTTGAAACCATTAAAACAAATTCAGTATACTTTTAAACAAAAAGCAAATTTTGATTCCCTTGTGAAGAAAACCCAATGAATTAAATATTTGGTTAGAAGCAGCAATAAGAAGTGGTACAACATTTGGAATAATTAGCCTAAACAGAATATAGACTCATTTAACTTTTGGTGAAGTAGATAGTTTAACATAATGAGCAATAGAAAGAATAATCACAGGTTTAACACTCATTGAAATAATTTGAGCTAACGTAACTATTGAAGCATTATATCTTAATTCCTTATTATACAAAAGTTTATCGATTGCCTGTTAAATGTCAATTGAAATCAGATCAGTTGTTTTATCAACTTCATCAACGCATGCTGGTTTGATTTTTTTTTTTTTAAAGAAGAAGAAGAAGAAACGACAAATTACCATTTGAACTTACATTTTAAATGCAACAACGGACTGAACTTACAACCTGTTTTCACCTGCTTTCAAGAACTCTAAACTAAAATCAACATTAGAAGCAGTAAAATGATGAAACGACTCTTTTTGTCGAAAAAATTAAAGTTTCAAAATGTAAACATTTTCTTCAGAAGAAATAACATTACAAAGGGAATTTGTACTCAAAAAAGCTAAATTGTCGCTGTGTCAATACTTTATTTTAATTACTATTTTATTAACAGTAGAAAATCCATATTAAGTACGTGGTCGACGTCTGGGTATATCAATTAAAAAGTATAGAACTTGAGGCCAATCTGCCATGGCCGACTATTGAAAATGCAGAAGAACGCAGAACCCAATGGTCGGCCATCCCTCTAAAAATAATTTAGTCTAAGAGGGAGTTTATTTTTTAATTGAAACGTTATGTTATATAATCCATTAAAACAAAGGTAAAAGCAAATTTACAGTGGAACGAAAAAAAGAAGAGTACTTAACCTTTAAAGAAGATGTTTCTTCTTTAAAAAAAAAAAGCAGAATTGCAAACTAGGCTGATGGGAACACCATTTAAAATGAAACGATTAATTACTACTTAATAAAAAGTACCCAGAATTTCACTGTTTTTGGATGATAATTGGGGATAGGTCAATAAGATGTGGGAATGCATCATTTCCGGATTTGTGTCATACATATTCTATTTATAAGGAGTTTTATGTCTTATGGCCGACTACTGGAAACTAGCCGCCTACTGGAGCAATTACCCTATTTTGACCTTAGCAAAAATAGAACTAATGAATCGAATTGCTGTACTTTCATACAGTACGAAGTATAACTAATCCAAGTTTCCTTGTATTCTCAAGTTTTAACAATAGTTTGGTGTAGCCGTAGCCTCAAAAGTCAACTCATGCCATTAAACTAAAAATAACCAACCTGATTTCTTCTGATATAGTATTCAAACAACTTGGTTATAAAAGTTGTAAAAATACTATAGGATTAGCAGTAAACAATTTCAATGCTTGGATTTATTGCCCTTGTTATTTTTTCAAGAATCAATGGCTTTTGTCTAGTTCTCATCGTAGATTTTACAAATATTTCAAACCAACGTAATATTAAAACTTTTAATCATATTCATCATAAAATTCAAAACTTTTTCTCAGACATTCGCAGATTAGTACGGAACCTAACTCTTGGAATGACTGAAAAATAAAAATAATAAATTCTATGCCTTAAATTTCTACCCAACAATTTTGTTTTAAATAAAGATGTTCCTGTTGCTTTTACAAAACTTTTACATAACGTTGCCACAATGAAAGTAGTTTCTGAATTATGGCTTTCTTGCAATGTTGCTAAAATTAATCGGAAGCTATATTTACAGATAGTACTTGACACTTCAAGCAGTAAATTATTGATCTAAAAATGGGTATTCGATAACTGTTCCCAAAAGGGGGAAGGGGGCTGATAGTGTCCATAAAAAGATCAATAGTTGTAACGAGTATATAATCACAATCCTCTCAGAATGGCATAACATTGTGAAGTACATTTTCCACGCAAAAGTTTCTACAGTAAAAAAAAAAATAATGAAATAAATAAATAAAAAATCGGTAATTGAAGTCTTTGCAAATCAGAGCAGGATTCAATTTTAAAAAATGCTCAAAATTAGTTTCAAGGGCAAAGTTTTAGTCCGCAGGTGGTACCAGTGAACAAAAAACTGTAAACCTTCATGGAATGTGTAGGGGAGAGTGGTAATGAATGAGGGGTTTACCCTACTTTTCGCCAATATTTAAAATTTCTTCTCACCTTGCATATATCAAAAGGTAAGGTTTAAACTGAAAAATGTGGGGGGGGGGATATTTCGTGTTGTTGAAAAATAAGGGATACTGATTTTTTTTCTTTTCCTTTTATTTTTATGCATTTTTCACACAGGATGCCTTCTTTTATGAGGTACAACAAAAATCATGTTAGAAATCAAGTGTTTGCATTCCATAAATTAACTACATGCATTTTAAACATTTTTTTCTTCGATTACCAGCAAGTCGATTAAAGCCTATTCGAGGCATTTTCGACAGCAAACCTACTGACCATCCCCTGATCACTTGAAGATGACTCTGCGCAATGAATCGAATTGTAAAGCCACAAAGAGCCATTTTCATCTTCACTATCACTTCTCTTCTTTTCTGAAGAAAAGGAAAGTTGCCTCTCCCCATATTGCGTATTTTGCTCGATATTGTCTCTTGTCCCATAAAGCGCTTCTCTCCAACCTGATTCTTAATCTCATACATTAATTATACTTGAAATCAAATAAGTACTGAAAAAACACGTACTTAAACGTTTACAGAGAAGAAAATATAACTTATAACATTTTAATTTTTGACGCATGCGATCGGCTAATTTGATTACTGTTGCACTGTAATAAATGTTTGATACTGTAAAATAAGCCAACACCTCTAATCTCCACATTTATAGCTCAAACCACTGTTTCTTCTCACAATGAACCTTAAAAATGGTAAGTGCCAGGGATTTCGGGGTGTCGTGCAATGTCACGTTTCTGGTCACAACACAAAGCATCAGCTCTAACACAACTGACTCCGACATTCTTCGTAGATGTCGAATGCAAGTATAAAGAATACACAGGTAAAGATAAAGAGCAGGAATCAGTAAATGAAGAGAGCAAGTCAAATCATTTGCTTAGCAAAAACTGAGACACAGGCCCCCAAGTCGCGTGACTCGACGACGACGAATGGTTGACAATTTTGCGTGAGACTAGACAAAGAAACCTGATTTCATCCACACACACACACACAATGCTTTGCTTTAAACTCTATCACATGACTTGGTATCTATACTTCACGATTGAAAGTCTTCCCGTTTATCGCTTTGCAATAGGTAAAGCTTGACTACGGTCGGAGAGTTAGCGGGTAAACTGGAAGCGAAAACGGACTGTTATATTTTTTAATAGGTTGAGTCCGCGAGAACGCGCAAGCAGTGAAGTCTCGCGTTCTCGCAGATTCTACCTATTGCTAAATGAAGTGGTCCGTTTCCACTTCGAATCCACGTGCCATCTTTTCGTGTTCACGCTTTACCCCACATTAAGAAGTACCTATTAAAATTAGATGACTTCATATTAATGACTGAAACTATATTCTCGTTAAAAGTTAAAGTTTTCCATAGCAACATGTCGATTGTTTTTCCATTTTCAATTAAATGTTAAACATATTTTTACGGTAAAATACATTTTCAATTCCAGAAATAAGTAAATCCTTTCAAGTAATAACGAAAAAAGACCATGTATCCATTCACTCGCCTCTAAGCCCATCAATTCTTCATCCTTTTACTTTGAAAGGTTTTAAGTGACAATAGCATATTGAATTTTTTCCACAAAGCTGACCAAAACAAGATTAATGTGTTTGGCGTTCTCTTTTACCCTCATAGCGACATTAAATGCAGTGAATAATAGAGATATTCTGCTTTCTAATAATACCGTGTGACTGAAATTGGCATTTACAGAAAGGAAGTATTATACATAGATCAATTTGCCTCGATTTCTTCATGAAACACGTGTAATAATTTCATCAAAAAAATAATTAGAAATCAAATTTTTGTCTTGAATAATCATTTTAAAAAAGGTACTCGTGTCACACATTTCATTTTGCATTTAAAACTTCAAAAATTATTTGCCGTTTACTTGATTTTAACAAAGCATTAACTTTGCTTGCAGCGTTGAATTTGTATAGGGAAACTTTAATTCAATGAGGGTTTGGATTTATATGAGTAAGAAAAAGCTTTTGTTTTGTATAAAATTACTGAGTTATATATTACTGCAATGATATTTACTTTATTCTTGTAGTGTAGAACAAAGGCATCGAGTGCAATCAGAAATTTTTTTGCAGCTGTCTCTGAAGATTTTCAAAGCACAAGTAGCCTGCTTCAAAAGAGCCATTTAATCCAAATACTTACCTTATTTATTAACCGACTTCAAAAAAGGAGGTTATGATTTCGTCTTGCGGCTTTTTATGTATGTTTTCATATTACTCCAAGAATACTGGACCGATTTGAAAAACTCTTTTTTTGTTTGGAAGGGTCTACTTTCCAGATGGTCAAATGTTAATTTTGTCTGGATCTGATGAAGGGTCTCGGAGAAATCTTAAGAAACTTTAAACTTCATACGTTGTAGCTACGTAGACTAACTTTCGTCAGCTGCGCGCAACGTCACAGGTCACGTGGTTTTGGCTTGAACGGTACATTTTTTCGATGGAAGAATCTTATTTTAAACAATATTTAATTCTCACGCATCGGGAAGTTTGATTTTCTGGGCGCCGCCTGTGTTAATTTAGTTATAACTAATGTATTTGTTACTCATGTAGCAAATCTGTAAATTAAATGTATTTTTCTACGGAAATAGTTGAATTAAATAATTTTATATAAAAATCTTTTTGCTAATAAATAACTCAATTTAGTCATAAAGGTTGTTTTTTTTTTTAATTTCAGTTTGAAATATATTTAATGTTCAATTCAAGGGGAATTTAAGACAAAAATCCCTCCGACGACTAAATTTATATTCCTTAATAAATCTATCGTAACTGGTGTCCGATTTCTGAAGTTTGACAAGTATTCTGGATTTAATATTTCATGACGCTGTCAGTTTAATTTACAGTTATGGCAATACTAATTAACAGACTTCGTTGGAATTTTCTTATGTACTATGCTCCCCGATTACTAGAAGACGCCTGGACCGATTAGGAAAATTCTTTTTCTGTTTGAAACGGTATACTTCTTCCGGTCGTCTAATGGTCTTCAAGTCCGGGTATGAGGGATCCTAGAGAAATCGAGGGAACTCTTCAAATTGCATTCTCGCGCTTTGTTGTTTGTAAATTCATAGCGTCTCACTAAACGATTTTTATGGGTTTTTTTTTTTTTTTGTTTAATGGATAGGAGTGATCTAACTTAGGTCTCAAACCTTTGCTATCCAATATTTATCCTTAGGAAATAAGTTGTGGGCAAAAAACAATAAACTTCATTTCATTTCAGCATTAAACGATTAAATATAAAATCCATTGCTGAAGAAAATGCCATAAAACAAAGGTACTTTCTTTCCTCAGTGTTAAAGAAAGTACCATAAAACATTAATATTAATCAGGGGTGCCCTCTTAACGGCGGAGGGTTTGAGGGGTATTTTTCCTTTTACGAGGGACTTCTGCTTTGGGGGAGTAAACCCCCCTCCCCTAAATATTTCCCCAGTATTGATCATTAGTAGTCATATCGCAAATTTTGAATCAAGACTCCTCTGAAAATAACGGGAAATTCCTTTAGTACCATTGCTCTAGTAGTATTTTTATTTTCATATATACAACATCACAGTAAATACTCTGTTCTAGTGTGGTGTTGATCTCTATAACGGGGCCAAGTAAAGAAAAATGTGACTTTTTTCACGAGTTACGTGACACGTATTATTGTGAAACATAAAATAGTTAGGAAAACCATTGACATTTAAATGGTTCTTACTAAATTAGCGCGTCAATAAATCCTGGAGAGGAACAAAATTCAGTTTTTAGTGCCAGTCGTATAAAATGTTATGCACATCAAGATTTTTTCTTTTTTTAATCGCCTTCAAAAAAGACGTTCTCAATTCGTCGGAACCTTTTTAGGTATGTTCTCCCGTAAACTCAAAGATTCACAGACCAATTTGGAAAATTCTTTTTTTTTTTTTTCTCTCGTTTGAAAAGGTAGATACTTCCCAGGTGATCCCATGGTCAACAAGTCAGTATCTAAAGATGGAAACCTTGAAAAATCAAGAAAACTCTTCAAATTCTATGGGAAAGTCAAAGCGATTTCTGTTGTTTTTTCGTGACTCTTGATTTTTTTCGGAAAGCTTTGATGAAGTCAAACTGATGATGAAGACAATGTTCTTTGTAAATAATTGCGCATTTGAAAAAGCCTTTCTTCATAGTCTTCGGAAGTCTCCGAGACGCTATGCTCTATTTCTCTCTTTTTTGCTCATCTTAGTTGCTTTCAGACTCCTGTGCTCGACGCATTCTCACTCGATATGTACTTAAGGAGTGTACCACATACTCTACCCTACGTACTTATTTTATACTTACATCACTAAAAAGCAAAAAATAAATTATTTTCAATTAAAAAAAGATCCGACTTCAAAAAACAAAGAGGAACTAAAAAGTAAAAAAATAATTGGTCATACTTACATACGTTTTCATATCTAAACGTATAAATCAAATTTATTTTACAATTCCAGTTCAAAAATCAACTAAACACAGAATTATAAAATAAACACAGATTTTAATTACTATACGATGAGTTATTTTAATACTAAACTAATTACATGCGATCTCTTAATTTTTAATAACCATTTGAAGTCGGGGCCTCCTATACACAACTACCTAACGTAACTAACCCACCAAATCCTGAGTTAAACACTAATTTAACAAAACGCGCAAGTCTTTAAAACTAAACCTACTCAGTTACGTTAGGTAGTAGTTTATAGGAGGCCACGACTTCAAATGGTTATTAAAAATTAAGTGATCGTATATAATTAGTTTGGTATTAAAATAACTCATCGTATAGTAATTAAAATCAGTGTTTATTTTATAATTGGGTGTTTAGTTTAGTGATTTTTGTACTGGAATTGTAAAATAAATTTGATTTATACGTTTGGGTAGGAAAACGTATGTAAGTATGACTAATTATTTTTTACTTTTTAGTTCCTCTTTGTTTTTGGAAGTCGGTTCATTTTTCATTTGAAAATAATTTATTTCAACAATTTATTTCTTATGTTATAGGCTCTGTACATTACAATACATTTTTTGCTTTGTTTCCTTATTAGAAAAATTTCTAAAAATTACTTTCAGTAATAGAAATAAACTACATCGCCGTATTCTCTTAATCTACATTTCTCTGCTACGTCTTTCTTTTCGGTAGATATCCAGCTCAGAGCAATAAGCTGCAGAGTTAAATTTCTGGCGAATAAAGCATTTTCTAAGCTGCTACTATTTCTGAGTTTCATATTCTAATGAGAGAGAGATTTGAAGACAAAAAGAAATTAAAAGAAATAATAATATATGGTCTACGTGATGGTCACTAAAAGTGCCTTTACATAGTTCCTCCAACAGTAAAAGTGCGCTCTGCATCTGCCCGAAGCCTACCTTAAAAAAAAAATCATTGCCCTAAATGAGAAAATTATTTCTTCATCATTACACACCTAATATTTGAAATTCTTGTTAATCATATGTTCCACCTACCTACCAACGACAAAATCCTCATATATATAATAGCCAATTCACTGATCGAGTAACGCTCCTGACGTCACCGACAACGAAACTCGCGCCACAGCATGATAATTTGAGAGCATTTTTTTTATAATGTTTGACATACAGGGAAATGCTTCACTTTAACAAGGCTGAACTGGATCCGTTCACTTGACTGTTTTACTGGTAAGACTGCCATTTAAGAAGAAGGAAGAAACGAAGAAGTGCTAAGCAGTTGACGCTATCTACTGGACTTTAGGGTTAATCCACTGGATTTAGGGTTACAATTTCAACTATCAAAATCTCAGCAAAAAGGCAATTGCTTCGTTCAAATGCAGAAGCAATTTTTAACCGTCATACTTTGACGAGTTATTTTCTAGTAAATGTAATAAAAGTTTATAAAAAGACGATTTTATCAGAGTTGATTTTAAAATCCTTTAATTCAAGGAATTTCATCCCAGATTCCATGGAATTATCTAAGTTTTATCGTACGCAAGACAAATAACCAGTCAGATCAGACAAAATCACGCGAGTTTTGCGTCAAAAATGCATCCCGAACAAGTTACTTTCATCCCGCTTGAAGTATGTCTCTCTCTCTCATTTCCAAATCTATAGAGTTCTTCCCTCGTGAAAATTCAAACTCGAGTGCTCGATACGAGTGTAAAGCAATCGATCACAACGCAATTATTATGCGAATATCCACCAAATGGTATTATTCCCAAAGTTTAGGGGAATTCCTCGGATCATTAAACATGGCGCAGCTTCCGAACATCATTCAGTGGCGATGAAAGATCGCGGTCAGCGAGAGGAATTGCCAACCAAATAGACTATGGTGCATTTTTTAACGCCATTTCCAAAATATTCTCACCACGGTGAAAATGTTTGTCGTTTGTATTGCCAATGGTTTCTTGTTATTTAAAAAGCATAGACCAAGTTGTTCAATTAACAGAAAAACTGAAAAATGTAAGGGGATATAGGACAAAGTGAAATGGTTACGATGACTGAGTTTTCTCAAAAAGAACAAATTGGAAATTTATTTTTAAAATTACAGTACAAAAAGAAAGAACATGCTCTTTAATAACAAACTTGTACTGAACCCGTTTTTTTTTTTTTTTTTTTTTTTTTTTTTTTTTTTTTTTGGCAATAAACTTGCTCTTTAAAAAGTAAAAGGAAAATTCTTACTTTTCTTTTCCATGGGGCAGGTGAAAAATAAAATATTTGTCTAAAATATTTAGGATCAAATGAATCAGTGCACAAAAGGTTCACTGAATAAATGAAAAAAATACTGAAACAATAAACTGAAAATTAAATTAGTTAATTAATTAATATGTGAAGAAAAATACATGAACAAGTAAAAGAGTGAATGAATAAGAAAATAAGTGAATGAATGAATAAATAAGTGCATTACTAAATGGAGGAATATAAATGGCTGTATTAATAAATGAATATGTAAGTTATTCAGTAAATGATTGAGTGAGTAAACAAAATTAACTATTTCACTTTGCCCCATCCACTTTGCTCTGCATGTACTTGACTGTTAGTAAAAGACATTTAAAATATAAATTAGATTAATATTAACTGCACAAATATTTCACAGAGTATTAGAAAGTCTCAATTAATATTTAAAATGTTAATAGCAAGAACGTTATCATTTTACAATAACAAAAATAATTTTTGGCTTGCAAAATAATATTACAATATGAGTATCAATTTTAGAAAAATACCTGTATTATCATACGCTTTAATTTTCGGTGGTATTTTTTTCACGACTGGAATGGATTACATGTGCTACTATATAGTTAAAATATTATTAGATAGGTGGAGCGCTAAAAGCAGAGTAAATACTTCACCATTTCACTTTGCCCCACATTCCCCTACGTTTTAGTTTTAGCTGAAGGGCTTTTATCGGTTTTGAAGAATTTGTTTTACTTCCGAGCAGGATTCGTTAATTTAAATCAGCTTGATTTAAATCATAATTTAAATCAATGGATTTTTCAAAAAAAGATTATTGATTTAAATCGAGGGATTTTTTCAGCAAAATCATTGGTTACCAGTTGATTTTATTTTTATAATTTAATTTTGCATTTTTAGAATGTGTTACTCTAAAAATTTAACTACACAGCATTTCTTAAATTCAACTGGCAAAACTACATAGATCCCTCTTTCAGTGTGTAATAGAGTTTCAGACTTTTGAAATATTGATTTTTCTCCAAAATTTCAGTTTAAAACAAAATAAAAATTTGCAGTGTTTTGTACACCATGACTAATATAGTTCAGAAACGTAATTCTTCAGCACATTTTTTTACACTAAAAATGTACATAATGATCGAAACCTTATCTTTAAGCAAAGCATAAAACAAAATCACATCTTATCAAAACATTATAACGTAATTATACATCTTAAAAATGTATTGAATATTTAAAGAGCGTATTCTAGTTTTAAGACTAAGCCGAATGGATTCATTAGTTCAGATTGCTTCATTTTCAAATTTTGACAATTGCCTTCTTCACTACAATATAATCCATTTCAGAACTTTTGGCGACTCTAAAACTGGTCGATTTATACTTGTTATTAAATATTATTTACTGCCATGGGATGAAAATAACTATAAAAAAAATGGCTTTTATGGCTCTATTCTAAGAAGTTGGTTATGTTTATAAATGTAAGGAAATTAATATGTACAAATTTTTGAAACTTTTCCAAAAATCAGACTTTTTTTTTCCTTAAAAAAAATCAAACTTTGTTTCCTAGTTTTCGTAATTTAAATAGATTAATCAAGAACAACAGAATTCAAATCTACTTTAACTTTTCTCGTCTACCAATTTATTTATTTATTCGTTTATTGTTTCATTTTTTAATATTTAATCATTTTATTCGTTTATTGTGTCATTACTTAATGTTTAATCATTTACTCATTCATTCGTTTATTTATTTATTCGATGGAAAATAATTTTGATAAACAAATAGAAAAAATTTCATCAGAAAATATTTTATTTCTCACTTTGCCCATTCAAAAAAAATAGGTGAGAATTTCCCACTTATTTTGAAGTTACGAATTCACTGTCAAAAATGAAAAATCATGTTTCTATGCAAGTTTTATCACAAAATGCATTGTTCTTTCTTTATGTATTGCAATTTTCGAATAAAAATTTCGATTTGCTCATTTTGAAAAGGCAATTTATCTTAATTTTCCCCACTTTGTCCCAGATTCCCTCTTTAAAAAATCAATTCTTCTGCCTCTTTAAAAGATCAATCTTAGTGTACTCAATCTCGAAGTTCAGCGGTGAAAAAACGATTTTTAACCACAATTTTAATTATATAGTTATAGAAGTTTTTTTCGTGGTTTAGAAATATCACCAATGGTTAAAAAGGGAATTTATCTCTTACGTTGTTGTGCAGTTCAAAATTAAATAAATCATCGTTCAATTCCTCTTTTAATTCTGGTTGAAATCAGATCTTTTTTTCTTTTTTTTTCCTCTACTTTTATTTTTAAAAGGGCTATTTTTTTTTTTTTTTTTTTTTTTTGCATTTTTCGTCGAGATTAGATACTAAGAAGACAGTTTATTACGAAAATTAAGAATAGTATTGCATATCAGACAATAATATTACTTTTGTTTCACCTTCCGAATGAATAAAATTAAAAATAATTAACAAAAAAATATTTACGGTAATTTTTGAGATCTGTGTTTTTATATTTAATAAACAGGAATTAAACTACAATTTAAACTAAAACCTGATAGAAAAGGCAGCAAACATGACAGAAAACAAACTTGCTTAGCTCTCCAGGGATTTAATACTGCATAAAAAGTTCTTTTATATTCGAAACCTAAGTCGGTACTAAATTTGGAATAAAGAATAAAAATGAAACACAACACGGGCAAAGGAGGAATAAAAAGATCAATTCAAAAATTTATTCGTCTCACTTTGCAGTTGTTATGGTTTTACCATAAACGTTTTATGGCATTGATCTGTCAAGAGTAGAATCAATAATCTCTTCTGAAGCTGCATCAAATTTTATCTTATCTAGAGACTATTAAATTATGACAAATAGTTCGCAAATGATAGTGTTAGTTTGGTTAAATTAAATCTGACGTCATTTAACGTAAGAATCAGTAATACAAGAGCTGCTCTAACACAAGGCCAACCTTATTTGCCATTTTGTTTCTCCCAAGAGATATATGTTTCAAAGTAGACCCTCATTTTACGCGGGGGTTACGTTTCACCAAAATGCTGATTAAATCAAAACCGCATAAATAAGACTTAATAGTAATGTTAAAATAGGGGTTGAGTTCCACATATTAAAAAAATCATTTCAGTGAACGATAAATATACAGGGTGTTCCGTTTTAACCTGCAAGACCCTTCATTTTCACAACCGTTGGTCCTAGATGCATACTTCCTATTGCAAAAATGTTCAAAATCAGATTCGGAGTTCAGACATGGAAAGTTTGAAGTCAAAATAAAAATGAGTCAAAAAATACAAAAATTAACTTTTTATACGGCCCCAGGGTCCCTAACTCATACTTAGGGAAATATTCACCGTTGAAAAATAATTCCAACACAAAAAGTTTGAAATTAGTGCGACCAATATTCACCGAGCTATAAAAATTATTGAGAACCCATCTTCACTGTCTAAACTCCTTTTTTTTTTCATCTGAGAATGTAACATTAATCCATTCGTCACTTATGTATGTAGTATTTTGCCCACTGCAGTCTTGCTTGTTCGTGTTTCAGAAAATGGTTTACGAGCTAACTTTTGTATTTGGATAAATTCTGATTCGGGTATTTGTCTGCGTATGGTGTCAAGTAATATTTTTGATGAATGTCGAAATTTTATCTAACTAAGAGTTCAATTTCCAGTTAGAGCCATACTTCTAATTCTTCTTTCCTCAAGAAAGGTATTTTTTTGTTCCCTTCTTAAGCGATACGTAGGTCTAAACTGTTTTCCAAATATCATAACATTATAAATACCACGTTTATACAGATTTAAATTCACTGAAATTTCCATAACGGATTTACCTCCAGCTTTCAGCTTCCAGAGTTTCTAAACTGCTACAGGCGAGTACTGTAGAGACTTTTGAAATCTTGATAACACGTTAGGCCAGTGCTAAACTTTAAAACTTGTTGAAACAAACCGCACTGGGTCCTTCACGCATCACGATTCAAGAGATATTTGCATAAAAGCTGATCTGTGCAAAAACTTTTGCAACAGCCAAAAAAAAATGTCGATTGTACTTTCTGATTTCCGTTACGATTATATTTTTCAAAATTTCAAACACATATTTAGGATCATACTAGCCATCTAAAGTAGAAATTTGAAAGCATTCCGTTGAATAGTTTTCTTTTTATTCAAAAATTTACATTTTGAAACTTTTGCGCCGCACTGTACTAGAAAATCGCTCGTCAAGGTACAACGGGCGAAAAATGCTTTCCTACATTTGAACGAAGCAATTGCCTGTTTGGTGATATTTTTATAGTTAAAATTTTAACCCTAACTCCAATGGATTAGCCCTAAACTACAACAGAAAACGTTCATTGTTGACCACTTTTTCGTTTCTTAATTCTTCTAAAATGACAGTCCTGCCAGAAAAACAGTTAAGTTACCTAATCCAGTTCAGCCTTGTCAAAATAAAGCATTTCTCTGCATGGCAAGCGTTACCAAAAAATATTATTAAGTTATCATCCCGTGGCGCGAGTTTCATTGTTGGTGACGTCAGAAGCGTTACTCGATTAGTGAATTCGCTATTATAAAGTATATGACGTTAATATTTACCTCACGAGCGGGTCTTAGCTCTGCAGTAACTCTCTGTTCCTCAACTGGACATGAGATGACAACTCGAGTTGACTCATTCTAAACTTAACACCCTTTACACAGCTATATATATCTATAAACTATTTTTGACTGAAAGACCACTGAATACATAGAAGACATTTCTATTTGTGTGTACTTTTTAAAGCGAAATTATTCTTCTACTCTTAAGAACAACCACCAAAGTGCACCGTTTTATAGCTATATTGTATTCAAATTGAATACTGTACTACGTGTAAAATAAATCATTTTTCTGTGAACTAAAAAAGTTGTCATTTTATCACATACCACTTTAAGCCTTTTACACCTATTGTTTTCTACTAATAGATTATATCCGGTGCTGTGCTCAGGTTTTCATTTTGAGGAAGTGTGAGTTTGCCGCAATTTCATTCTCACTCTGCCTCAGAACTGCCGTTCAGGATCATTCCACGTCGAATCGCCTAAATTAAATAGTCGGCCATGCCGTCATGTCTCAATTTTTCTCCGTTATTTCTTTACGAATAGATATCTGTGAGATAAGTCCTAATTATTTTTTTAAGATTTTTTGAATGAAAATTACGCTTTGGAGGGTTTTTTTCAAAAATTCGATTTTTGATCATTTTTCGGAGTCACCGTTTTGGCATGAATTCAGAAAATCTCTCTAATTTCTTTATTTTTCAACCAATTAAGCTGAATTTGGTATCAAGTTCAAGCTAATACTTTTTTCTCTGAGTGTGAATAACAGAAAGTATTCTGTGAATAGTTGGGTGTTGCCACTCTTTATCTAAAATCAGTTTTTATGCTTTTTCAACTGGGATAATTAATAAGTCATATCTTCGGAGTACCTACTATGATCGGCATCAACTTTTCTTTGTAACATATTTAAATCATTCTCTTGCTATGTAGAAAAAAAGTAGAAGCGTGTTTTTTGTTGTTTTGGAATAAAAAATAAAGTGTGTTTTGCAGAAAATACAAGTTTTCTATTGCTTTAATTCCCTTTAAAACTTAAAAAAAGCTCAAAAACTTTTCAGAATAATTAATACTAGACTGTCAAGGGACAAAACTTGATGTGTATCAATAGTTATTTGCTAAAAAGTTGAACACTTTGGAAAATAATTGTGCAAAACCTCCGTTTCAGAATTTACAAAAAAAAAAAAAAAAAAAAAAAAAAAAAAACACACCTTTGATCGAAAGTGTACTAAATATAAAAGATAATAATTTGAAGAATAGTGTAAAAAAACTTCTAATAGCTTTATTTTGCTTTTTTTTTTCGACATTAAAAGATGAAAAAAAATTTACTATTGAAAAGTTTCCATAGCATAATTTTGTTTGGATAACGTTACACCTGACAATAATCTTCCGCACTTACAATGCTCATGCAGCGCAACGCTAGATTTCTCTGAAGAAGATTATTTTTGCTGATTGAAGTATATTTTAAAATCTCTTTGAAACTTATTGATAGAAATTCTTTCTCATCTTTTGATACAAAGGAAATAGTACATTTTTTAACTAAATGCAGTCCGCACAAGCAGGCTTTTCATTTCACATTTTATAATCGTTAAATGCTATATGCGTCGATTCACTTTCAAAGCGAAAGAAGAATGATGCGTATTGCATGAGTGTTTTAAGAGTAGAAGATCATTGTCTGGTGTTATGTAATCCAAACAAGTTTGATCTATAAAAACTTTTCAATAGTGATTTTTTTTTCTTTTTTTATTTTTTATTTATTTATTTATTTTTTCATCTTTTAATGTCGAAAAAATCGCTTTTACACTATTCTTTTTATTCTTAATATTTAGTACACTCTTTATTTTGTGTGTGTGTGTGTGTGTGTGAATTCTAAAACGGAGACGGAGGTTTTGCGCAATTCTTTTCCAAAGTGAACAACTTTTTAGCGAATAACTTTTGATACGAATCAATTTTTATTCTATAACAGTCTAGTATTAATTATTTTCAAAAGTTTTTGGGTTTTTTTAAGCTTTAAAGGGATTTAAAGCAATCGAAAACTTGTATTTTCTGCAAAACACAGTTCATTTTTTTATTCCAAAACAACAAAAAACATCCTTCTTCTTTTTTCTACATAGCAAGAGAATGATTTAAATATGTTGCAAATAATATTTGATGCAGATCATAGTAGGTGGTCCGGAGATATGACTTATTTAATCTCCCAATTGAAAAAGCATAAAAACTGACTTTAGATCAAGAATGGCAACACACTACTATTCACAGAATACTTGCTGTCATTCACACTAAAAGAGAAAAGTGTTAGCTTGAACTTGATACCAAATTCAGCTTAATTGGTTGAAAAATAAAGAAATTAGAGAGATTTTTTGAATTCATGCCAAAATGGCGACTCCGAAAAATGATCAAAAATCGAATTTTTGAAAAAATTCTCCAAAGTGTAATTTTTATTCAAAAAATCTTTTAAAAAAATGATTTGAGCTCATCTTATAGATATCTATTCATAAAAAAATAATGGACAAAATCGGAGATATGACGGCACATGGCATTAGGCGATTTGACGTGAAATGACCCTTTAACATTTCTGTGCGAAGTAATATTTAACGTTTTCACGCAATCTTGTTGAGGAAAACTAAGCTGTTGCTCTAAAATCATATAGATTGCAAATAAAAATTGTTTGCAATGTATACGAAAGAAAGAGTAATTATCAATCACCTTTGCTTCGATGTTTCGTACAGTCAAGGTTGGAGTACCGGTGAACGGAAAAATGGCCATTTTGTTCTGCACATGATAGTGGCTCATTTATTTCATTAAAAATAAAATAAAAGGATAATGAGCAGAACTTTGTTGCTTAAAAAATCACAAACGTAAGTGAGATCCCTTCAGCAAAGCAATTTATTTTTTATCCTTTAAAATTATTACTTTTTAATAAAATACATGAGCTCTTATGTGCGGGGCAAAATGGCCGTTTTTCCGTGGAATGGCACCTCAGCCTTGAATGTGTATTTGTGAAAAATCGAAGCAAGGGTAATAATTACTCTTCCTTCCGGATATAAATAAACAAATTTTATTTGACAACACTGCGGCTTTTTCGTGAAGTGACCCATAAGAAAGAAAGAAATACCCATGCGCTAAAAAATTAAAAGAAGTACAAGGCACAAATTTTCAGGAAACTGCAGACACGTGTTTGGAGGTTACAATGATCCCTTTTCTCAATGCAAAGAA
Source organism: Uloborus diversus (assembly GCF_026930045.1). Classification (NCBI taxonomy): domain Eukaryota; kingdom Metazoa; phylum Arthropoda; class Arachnida; order Araneae; family Uloboridae; genus Uloborus; species Uloborus diversus. The sequence goes on along the minus strand of NC_072731.1, from coordinate 86,905,301 downwards.
TGTGAGCTTATGGATAAAAAGACATCTTACAAAAGAAAGAAATATTCTCTTCACCCTTTCAGCTCTAACTTTCAGCCAATCTAATGCTTTCCTGCGTATATTTTGTAGTGAGAAAACTTTCTAATATTGCTTTTTTTCCCATTCAAATTTTAGGGATTTCTAATGTTCTCATTGGCTGCTAAGTCAGATACGTTGCTACGGGGGGGGGGGAAGTGGGGGACGGTCCGTGCCGGGTGTTACCAGTCTGGGGGGTGACACCCACATTGGAATTGCCAGTTTTTGAAAGATATAAAACTAAAATGCATTTTTAAAACTTCAAATTTTCCGGGAAAACTCCCGGACACCCCTCACCCCCACGCCCCACATCATGGAGTGAACATTTTAAGTTCATACTGTCAAAACTTAGGCCTAGTGGTGAGTTCCTCTTGAACCAAAAAACTCAAACCCGTCATTTTCCCCTGTGTTTGAGATACGTTTGAAGTAATTAAGGGGCCATCAGTTTCATACGCCCCCTTACTTTTTAGACCTCGGAACGGCTCTGCACATTTGCGTCTAGGGAAGTTTTATGAAAAGCGTTCATAGTTTTTATTTATATTTTGTAGATTTACTTACTTAAAATTTCGTTTTTATACAAGTGTAGTTTTTTCTGAAAATTGTATGAATTTGATGTTGTCATAAAACATTAAAACCTTTTTCTTTTTTGTTGGTTGTAGGTTGGGAGGGTGAAATCACAAATTTCCGCCCCCCCGGGTGTCACCCATGCTAGGTACGCCACTGTTTAAGTTAATCCGATCTTTTTACTTTTTAAATTCGTTGTTTTCAGCTGCGTGTCTTCTCATCCATAAATTCAGTTCTTTTGCATTAAAAAACGGGTTAGTTGCAACCCGGAAACGCTGTTTGGAGATCCATGCAAATTTGTGCATTGTAACGTGGTACTGTTTATTTTACCATTTAACTTTATTCAACACAAATTGATTTGTGTCAAACAGAGATGTCGTTGTTTTGGTATTTGCGAAGAAATTGCATACATTTCCTGGGCTTCACGTGCCGCATGAGTTAGCCTTGTTTGATCATAAAACTGATATGCCAATGAAAACGAGAAGTGTGTGTCTACAACCAAAATTGACGTTTTTATTATTTTTGTTTATTCAGTTCTTTATTTTTAATATTGCACCTCCCCCCCCCCAACTCCTCCTCCCTTTAGACATACTTATTTTATTAAGATTAACTTAATTTACTCATTCATCGGAAATTGCAGAAAGTAGCAAAAAAAAAAAAAAAAATGCAGCAAGAGTGTTTTGGGGTGACACTGCAGCGTCTTTTTTAGTTTCTTATTTTATTATTTATTTTTTTAAACAAAACTCGAGGTATTATTTTTAATATATGAATAAGAACCATGTATTCACAATGGGCAATTTTAAAAAATTTCGTTTTTCCAAATAATAATCATATTTGTTTCTTTAACATATGTATTTCAAAAATGCGACTTTTATTTAATTGCTGATGCAGTGATTTTTCCACCTGAAAATAGTTTAATTCCGTACACTTACGATTATCGTACTTTCTATTGGAATGCTTTGCGGATATGCGAGAGAGATCACAAGCAATTACCGACTTCCGTAATTTTTGTGTCAAACACTTACTTACACATGCAAAACATTTCAGCATTTACGTTCTTCCACATATTCACATGCAGAAATCACAAGAATTCTCGTTGTAACGAACGTGGAGATAGATAAAATTGATATTTTTTATGCTCATACGTTTGTACGAGCACACGCGGGGTGCAGAAAAAACTAGTCAAAATTGATTGCACTGTGATTAAAATGGAAATTTAGTTTCAAGTTTGAGTGAGAAACAGTTCCTGAATACAATGCTTTCTTTAATTCTTGCTTTCTTTAATGCTTATAAGTAAGTAAAAAAGAAAAACGTATATAGTTACTCAATTATAAGTTTAAATGCGTCTAAATTGGTAAATACATTTACAAATCAATATTAAATTTACTTTGGTAACGAAACGATAGTCATCTTGACCCTCCTTTTTCTGTACATCTACGTATATAAGAATGCATGTATGTGAGTGTGTGTACGTTTTTTATATAAATCCACAGTTTACATCTGCACGGAAGTCCCTTAATGCTCAGGAATTCACGTGCTGAGGTTTTTGGAATTAAAAAAAAAAAAAAAAAAAACAGAGGGGTCTAAATTTAAATTTTGAACCATAAAATTATTCTCTTCTGCACGCTGACGGGAAATTTACTCTATTTTTGTTTCTTTTATGTAAGCCTGATTGTTGAACATGTGTCGCTTGATTCAACTTTCATTTTTGAGGTAGAGTGTGCGACATCGTGAGAATATCTTTTTTTTTTCTAAGTGAGTTATTTATTCTCCACCATACTAGTTACACTTTTTCTGTGTGTAAAAACTACTTTAGCGAGGAGATTATGTTATCCTCTAACTACTTACATAAATTTCAAAACGCTTCAAAATTAGCCTACGCACATCTGTTCTTGAACCGCATGGAATGTTCTGTGCACAAATTATTGCTAGCTTCGGGATATTGCAGATTTTGAATCCATATTCCTAAGTTGTGTTCTCTAGACTAGACATTTTAGACTGTCTAATTAGATCACAGACATTTCCCTTAAATTCTCAGGCAACCACACCACGACAAACCATAAACACTTATCTGCTCCTCCAGCGACGAAAATTCTTCGGTCTCATAAAGATTCCACGCCAAAACCCGGGGGTAACGCGAGCCGCAATCTCTTTTCACGGGCTTTATGGGGCAGCAGCGGATCGTAAATTAAAACAACTCCTCTCCACTCTGAGGCCTCGTTATACGAGGACAAATCCCATCATTTTATAGCCCGAAGGTGGGAGGGGGGGCTGAGAGAAAAAGCGAAAAATCTCGGAACGTAGAATCAATAAAACCTCAACAAATCCTCGCCCACCACAAAAAGCCCCGTTGACTCAGATGACGACTCCGCAAATAAGAAGAGTTCCGCTTCGTTTACTCGCCCCGTGGTCCTATGCATTCGAACTGCAAATTGTCTTTGCTTATTTGCTGTTAAACCACAGAAGAATAAAGACGACATATTTCCCATCAGACGAACTTTTGTTTCAATGTTAATCCAGATTTTCGATTTCGTGAGGGCAATGTATACACACATCCAAACATAGACATATGTATATATATGGAGAGAAGGAGGAAGGCGGACGGAATGAAAAAAGGGATAAATAAGAATATGAATAGAAGGAGAAGCGATTCCGAGTTTTAGCACTTTTAGGTACGATGTTTGCGGCCACTTTTTTTTTCTTTTTTTATTATCTAGTTGTAGCTACTGAGTCAGCTGGCAGCAAAAAAAAAATAGTGGCCTCTAACGAAGCCACCGTGTCTCAAAGGTGCAAAATGTACGATGTACATATGTCTGTTCCGGTGGAACATTGACGCAACAGCAGAAAGTGTAATTTTACAGGAGAACCAAATACACAAAATCATTTTATTCATTACCTCATACAATGAAACAAACATAGTTGAGTTTAACCCTGGTGGCTAAAAGTTGAAAAACAAATCTGTTAGTGTTCCCTCGAATGGGGTAACCACGTTTGGACCCAGTGTGACGACTAAAATTCATTTTCAATGAATCTTGAAGTTACTTACGTCAATGTTCTACCGGAACAGCGATATATTATGGAAATGATTTTCTTATAATTATTGAACTTTTTAGCTAAAGCGATGCGGCTTGCACATAAATGCTCAAAAGCAGGAGAGATTTTTGTTCATTACGGAAAAAAAAAATTATACGAGTTACATTTTTGACCAAAAGAAGGCACTGGAGTTGAATTAATGGCCATTTTTTCTTAGAGGAATTTCATGGTGACACATTTCAAACTGTTTCTGACACAGGTGGAAGATATGAAACGCTATTAAAAATAAATACGCCAATTTTTTTGTCTTAGAGGCAAGCACTTTATTACATAACTTTTATATATAATGGAGCGTCTCCGCACGTAGGTACTCCAGTTACTACATTTCGAAAGACGACATTTGGAGACAACCATATCCTTCGTCGATGATTTTTGCTTGACTGGCCACCATGGTGTCCAGATCTTACACTTTGTGACTTTTGCTTGTGGTGTTATTTGAATTCCCGTGTGTAAGAGATGCACCTACATTTTGGTCTTGTTACAAGATAAAATACGCTATCATATGCCAGATACATCCTCTGAAATAGATTTAAACATTGAAAGCTGTTTTCCATCCTTCATGCCAAAAACAAGGACTGTAATTATAAGTTTCAATCAAATAAAACCCGGCCATTGCGTTTAACTTCACATTAGAAGTAAGGGGGTGACATGTAACTGCATGTATGGGAACTCCATCTATTGGTAGAGAGACTGACGCAAGTGTAACGTTTGATGTTGTACAGTGACAGAGTGGTTTCATGCCGAAGAGAAGGAGGTTAAAGAAGTTCTCGTCCACTACGAAACATGCAGGCGAGTAAGCAGGAACAACGAGGGAGGGTTCAATTTTTAGCGGTGCAGGGAGTTGGAGGCCGTGAAATGTATTGACGGAAGAAGGCTGTGTACGGTGTGTACAGTCTGAGTCATTCAACTGCTGTGACATGGCGGAAAATATGCGGAATGACGGTGAAGAAGTGTTGAAGACGACGTTGAAGCAGTTTCGGTGAAAAACGCTGAAAAATTCACCATACGGTCCAGACCTTTCACCATGTAACATTCATGTTTTTGCTCCTCTAAAAACTATTCACGGACATCGATTCACAACCGACGACAAAGTGTGGGACCAGGTCCAGGCCTGGATTCAATAGCAGCCTACTTGCTTCTTCAAAGATGGAATCGACCAACTAGTGTCGCAATGAGATAAACGTGACAGCAGTTTTGGCAACCATTTTTGAGTCAATAAAATTGTTTTCGTTACTTTACACTAATGACCGGATTTCATTTGAATACCCCTTATATCATTGAATAGTTATCATATTTAGACACTTTTTTTATTAGAATGAGCTGAAATATTATAAGTACTCCATCAGTTGTGTTCCAGTTCCACTTTTTGGTCAAAAATGTAACTAATGCATCTAAAAAAAAATCTATTATGTTTTCGAAGCATTTATGTGCATTAATTCATCAGTGACTGTAAATGAGCCGCAGAATGTGATTAAGCTAAACAAAACAAAAATATGAAAAATGAGCTTCAATTGCATATTTTCTACGTTTCGATATTTTCTGAAGGTCTTTTTTCTCTTAAAATTTAAAAAAAGGTGCATTCTCACAAAAACACGAAATTAATAATTTTTTGACCAAATTTCGCGGGACAAAAACATTCACCATTCATGCTATCTTTTCCATACCAAATCAACCACTAAACTCGCACGAAATCGAGATTTCATTAGAGTTAATTCGAGATCTATTTCCGATGCTGTGTGAATTTTTCTGCTGACATTTGTCCATCTGTCGTTTCTCGAAACTCTTAAAAATTAATACTGACCCACTTCTTAATTATAGCCATGGAAAAATAGTTCGCCATTGCCATGGGGATGAAGGGAGATGCAATTTGAACACGTGCCAAAGTATCTCTTTCCTCCCACGACTGCTGTGTATTTTATTCACGAAGCCAGAGAGCAAATATTTCCCCGATGGTGAAAATAAGAGGTTATAAAACCTTAATGATGGAAGTATACGTCATACTGAAGTGCGTCTTAGCTTTTAGTGCATTAAAGGATTACCCTATGCACATATTTTCTCCATTCAGTTATTAGCCTTAAATAGCAATTACACATCATAAAGTTCAATGTAAAATCGGTCTGAGAGCATTTTCCTTAAACTACTAGGTGAAGCTTGACCACAAAGAGATGGCGGATGACCTTGAATTTGAAACAACATAAGTATCATTTGTAGTCGGATGTTTGTTATTATTTTGTATGGTCTGGTGGAGGAAAGTCTTCATAAATCAAATAAAGAGCTATATATTCGAAACAAATGAAAGAATGGGGGTTTTTTTTAGATTTTAACAACTAGGAACTATATTCTAAAATTCAAACTTTTGTTGCTAGCTGTATTTTATTTCGTGAAAAAATTCGTTTTGTGTGCTCATGAAACATTTTAAAAGCTGAACATTTATTTTAACTCCTTTGTAAAATTTTGTTTATTAAAATTTTTAGCAAATTGGTCGGCCTTCCTGTCTGCTGGTCAGATGAGTTTGCCTGCGCCGGGAAGGTCTCGTTTCAAATCCTGGATTGGGCATGGATGTACTTTCTCTCTCCTGTCCTTTGTGTGAATGTGTTGCTATGCTGTGAATGGTTTCCTTCCCTATAAAACGGGATCTTAGAGCATATTTGTTGTGTACTGCGGAAGTCACACCAAATTACGGTACAGTTGGAAAACTGAAGCAGCGCACCCGAAATTGCCAGCCTAGCTGGCACAGGACAACAACAACAACAGCTGTAAATTCGTTGCGCAGGCAGCGGATGCCTCTAGAATACGTCTGTGTGAACAGCTACGCTGGATTCATTTTTTTATATTTTAGAGCAGTAAACTGAATTTAATACAACTGATTTTAAATTTGATGTAGCATATCGATTGGAATAAAGCAAGATTGTAATCCGATAATATTTGAAAATAAATCATAGAATTTGTTCTGCAACCTCAGCTTTCAATTTATTCTTGTAGAGTAATTTATGTCACTCCCCTTCCCTTCCTTAAAAAAAATCATCTGTAAAATATCAGTAAAAAGTAGAAACTTAGAACTAGAAGTGTTTCGCATGCATTGAATAAACAGATAAAGCTTGATTGATTTTTCGCTTTTGTTTTTTAATTAAGTAATATTTTTTGGAACTCTATTTGAATGTAATGTTTTCTTATTATGTAGCTTAGGTATTTTAGACATTATTCACATACGCTATTTGTAATATATTGCCAAAGAAATATAACAATGCAAATTATCATACCTTTCCTTTGATATTGATGAAATCCAGGAGTGAAATATGATTAAACTTCTTGGTAAACCAACTTTTGACTATAGTTTGCCATCAAATATTTCTTTAAATAAAGTTAAATTCTTCAAAAGAACTAGGTATACTGAGCATTAAAAAAATAGTCATTCGTTTTAGATCAATTGTTCTAACTATGACCACTTTACCCCACCCCAGATCATTAACACATAATATGAAAAAGAAAATGTCATTAAGCTATTAAGATCAATTTCTATCATTCGAAAATTCAGTGCAGAGTGTTCTTTATTAATGAAATGTAAAATAAAAAACAAAATAATCTAAGTTTTAAAATAAATTTCTGTATTTATTATTTATCAAAGTTGAAAAACCTGTATTTTATGACCACTTTTACCTCACCAGACCTTAATAGATAGGATCAGCGAGAACGTACCTCTTATTAGCACTTTCTGGCTGATTCTACATCTATATTGCAAATGATAAAAGTGATGTTTCCGCTTCAGGGTCATCCGCCATCTCTCCATGGTCAAGCTTTATCATAGTGCTTAAATCGTTTTTCAAATTTAACGTTTCGTATTGTTTTTGAGCGAGAGGAAATGTGAGTAATAAGATGCAGAAATTGGACAACGTCCTTGTCGAATGATTATACGGCGTGTAACAGATTCCTCGAGTATTCGTTTCGCTTGGAGTGCTCTTGGCAAAATTAAATTCCTAGTGCAGTTTCACATCAAAGGGATATCAGGTGTCTCCGTCTAGTGGGAATATTGAGCGTCAAAATTCTCGTGGAAATGGTATCCGCCGATAGTTGAGCTACATGAAAAAATGTACGCTATATATCAGGGGATCGCACATGTTCTGCAAAAGATTGTGCCTCTAGCGCAGGCCCATTAGAAAGAAAGAATATCTCTTAAAAGGTTCTAGATTAGTTTGTTAGTTTAGTTTGTATGCAACGACTCAAAACAAAACAAAAAAATCATACATAGTGGAACTGATTTTTATAACTTGAATGGTGCATGCTAGTAAAAATGTGACACAGAAAGTTTCTTTAAGATTTGAAATTATGGAACCTCGTTAAGTTGACACCAGCTTCACTCGACATGATCTCGTGTTTCGTGGGGGTGTCGAGGTAAAGTTATCGAGATTCCACTTCTTAAATTACAAATCGTAAATAATGCTTCGGTAAGAATATCTGGGAAACAATATCGAAGAATGTAAAATGGTCTGTCAAAAGTTCGTTACCATTTTTGTAGCTCCATATTCTAATGTTTTCACCAGATTTCATTACCATAATTTCTCAAGATACATTAAATTCTGTTTTGATCAACCCACTTCAAAAATCTTCAAAGCATTCTTGCATTTAATCTATTCATAACAAGGCGAACAGTTAAAATTCATACAATTCTTAAAATTCAAAACGTTGACTCTTCACGTATTTTCTTTTCCTTTTGTTTTTTAATTTGTTCTACAAATTCATAGAAGTGAAGTACTAGTTAGCATCTTTGAAGAAAATCAAGAATACTTACACAGTATTTTAAAGTTTATTTTGTTGTAGTAAAACTAATTGCAATAGAAGTAGATAACAGCATGAAATGGAACTTCATGCCATGATTACTCCTTGAAAGTTTACAATCTTACCAGAAATTTATTTTCAGACTGGTTCTGTTCAGAAGATTTGTAGTATATAAAACGATGAAATTCTTACGTTTGTGAAACTGGCTACGAGCAATACGATTAATATTACAGTTGGATAATTTGTAAAAAATAAAAATAAGCAACTCCTTCTTCCAATAACAAAACCATATACACAATTCAGGAAACAATAATGTAACATTTTTCTTCACTTGAAGAAAAGATTAAAACAATCTAATTTTTTTGAAAATTGAAATACTGTACGCTAATCAATTTTTTCTTATCAAAAATAAGACAAAATTAAAAGACTAAAAAAAGGAGAAGAAACAAAAAATAGGGTCTCATGATACAGATTTTACCCAGAATTTTTGATCAATTTGAATAAGGTTTTCAATAATACTGAGTAAATGGTAGAATAATATCACATGCCACTTACCGTTTTTAAAATTCTTATTTTTGCTTTGTTTGAAACCCTCGGAGAAATGCCGTTTTTCACTTCGTATCACATGTCACCAACTGAAAAAAAAGTACTATTTTCAGTAAACATGAAATGCTCAAATATAATTATTATTTACATAACGGAATGTGTGAAAATAATGGGATAGATTTTAATGTGATTAAATATTTATATCTGACAAATAAAACGTACGTTGAATAGATGCACAAAATAGTAGACGATATTATTTATGAATTTAAAAGTCGCCCGTCAAGGTATGGCGGATGAAAATTGCTTCTACATTTTAACGAAGTTATTGCCTGTTAGGTGATATTTTGATAGTTGAAATTTTAATCCCAACTCCAGTGGATTAACCCTAAACTCCAATGGATAGCGTTTATTGTCCATCACTTTTTCGTTTCTTCATTCCCCTGAAATGACACAGTCTTACCAGTAAAACAGTTAAGTTACCGGATCGAGTTCAACCTTTTCACGATAAAGCTTTTCCTTGCATGTTAAACATTACCAAAACATATTATCAAATTGTCATGCCGTGGCGCGAGTTTCATTGTTGAAACACGCGAGTTACTTGATCATTAGCTACTATTTATATGAGGATGATGACTCTTATTTGTTTTTTGCTTATTCATACTGAATATTTTAGGTTTCGCGGTGTGTAGTAAAAAAATGGTGATGTTATAGTACAGATTTTTTCACTCATATTGTATTGCATTTGCATACCAGCAGTTATTTTAAATACCCTTTTTATACACTATAAATGCTGTTATAAAGTTGCAGCAGTACGTGAAATGTAATTTTTAATTATTGTAATTGAAAACATACAAATCCACTTTTTTAAAATTTTCAGGAATCACAAAAATTGTTTTTAAGGGAAATCATTTTTAAAGACATATTCTTTATGTTCTTTGTCCTTGTTAAAGTTTGGCTCTACAAAATTATTTTTAATGATATTTTAATAAAAAATAATGTTGCCTGTATGTAGTTATTAGTTACGTATTGGAGCTACCCCGTTCATACTCCAAATATGTTGGGGTACAATAATCAAGATAAATCGATTTTTTTTATAGTCCCCATACGTATAACAGCCAATGATCGGGTGACGCTCCTGACGTCATCAACAATGAGACTCGCGCCACGGCATGATAAATTGATAATATGTTTTGGTAATGTTTAACATGCAGGGAAGGGCTTTATTGTGACAAGGTTGAACTGGATCCGGTAATTTAACTGTTTTACTGGTAAGACTGTGTCATTTCAGGGGAATGAAGAAACGAAAAAACGGTCAACAATGAACGCTATGTACTGGAGTTTAGGGTTAATCCACTGGAGCAACGGTTCCCAAACTTTTTAGGCCACGGAACCCTTAGTCATCTGCTTTTTCTTCATGAAACCATATCACTGTTTATCACTTAAAGACAAAACGTTAACGATCTGGGAGTCAAATGATTATGAGAGAAAAATTGTTTGAATGTTTTCTTCTACATAGAAGAAACTATTAATCAAGTGAAAATGTTCGTATTTTCATAGACTATCGAGTTTTAAGGTGTGCTGAACGTTGAACTTATTTTGACCATTTTTGAAAACTATCTGTGCATCTGTTTGTTTTTGCATTATCTATTACCGATTTATTGTATATGCATTCTAATTCAAAACGCATTAATGGAGTTGAACGAAATGTGCCCCCCCCCCCCATGTGAACTGGCAATGATTAGTTTTGGCACTAAATCTCTTTAGAGGATGGCCCATCCGAATGATTTTCGCTATTATTCTGACTGTTGTATTTGAAACAATAATACAAGGATTCGCATAAAAATTTGAGCTCATGTGCATCACAATGGAAGAGAAGCTGATAAAGTTTTGCTGTCATTAATTTCCAATGCGTTTCAGAACGAAAAAAAAAAGCTTTTTTCTTGAAAAATAATGTAACAATTCAAAAAAAAAAGTGAAGTACAAGGGAACCTCAACCTAAACATTTGTAGATTAGTTTTGAGTTGACTTTAGCATCGATTGCTTGCTCAAAGAAGGGAGGTGCATAGAGTGCTTTTGTGGTCCTATGTATCAGAACTAGAACTGTGACCAAGACACTTAAGCTATGCAACTTGGTTGCAATAATACATATATTTAAAATTCCTACAAGAATAAAAATTGCGCCAACCTGGTTAATAAAAAAGGTACAGTTCAAGTGTCACCATAACTTCTTCATAGAGATGGTTTTCTTACAGAACTTCACTTTAAGAGAGGAATATAGAGTGAAACCTGTGTAAGTTGACCACTCGCGGTGCACTACTTTAGTGGTCAACTTAAACAGGTGGTCAACTTACAGAGGTTGTTTTATATGATAGAGGCTAATTCTGTGCTTGAAAGAAGCGATCAACTTAGACAAGTGGTCAACTTACAAGGGTGGTCAACTTCGCAGGTTTTACTGTATTCAACGTTGTTTTCTCTTCAGCAGAGAATACAAAAACTCAGTTTTCCTGTATTATTTCTGTACCTCAGTGCCAGAAAGACGCGTCCAAAAATTGCGATTTTTTGTTGATTAGTGCATGTATGTGGAAGCCTATTCCGCATCGAGCCATGTGAACGAAATTCTTTTTAAAAAATATTTTTCAATTTTTAACCAGGGTTAAAGGAGCGCGCGTCCCATTCTTTGTATGCGCCAGAAAAATGTTTTCCCTCTCTACTGTAAAAATTATCATAATGGGACTTACGTTCCTCTAGCTCTGGGGTACTGATTTTGTCTCTCACAACAAAAGAGGAAACTTTCTCCTTGAATAAAAATAGAGACTTAGTTGAGCTTACCAAAAATATAGGCAACACATAGGCTGATTACACCAATCGACATCATGCAAAACATTGAAAACTGCTAAAGATATTGTCTTTCGCTCCAGCTGAAAAATCGTCAGTTCATTTGTAAGTTTATACAATTTTTCAAAAGTTTGTTTTGTATCGCCAGTATATTTCGTACGAAAAAGTAGTGATTTGTGATGATTACTCATATCTTCAAAAAACTTACTCAATAGTGTTGACTAGACAACGAGAATTGAAAAAATGAACTACTTCTGAAGCTTCATCAAGAATTTTCTTTAAATCAAATGTTCTTTTTTTTTTAAATTGCTGGCATTGCGATGATACAATGACGCCTACTACTTCAATTTAGAACTGCATTTTACATCCCTGAAAGTTTCTCTTTTTCTGTAATTACTGTGGAAAATGATAAATTTATGCCACTCGTGGCCGAACCCTTCTCATCCTTCGGCGGAACCCAAGGGTTTCGCGGAACACTCTTTGGGAATCGCTGCTCTTGATGGTCAACTACTAAGCCTATATGACTCCAATTTCGAAAGAAGTCGAGCACGGGCAGACTTTCGAACGTCTACGCCCCCTAACCCCTACCTGTGATCATCTAAATTTGCCCTTTTGAAACTTTTAATTCTGAAAAACTTCCAGGAGCCTCATTCTTTCTCCATACCGCAACCAAGAAGGGCTACAATTACTTTTTTAATCTTCCAGTTTCCAAATATTGCCGATGCAGGACATGGGCGCCCATATGCAAAATTGTAAGGGGAGGCTCAGAAATTTTAACCATAGTTTAGCAGGATATTTCCCCATGGAAGCAGATTTCAGAACAGATTAGAGTCATTAAAATTTGACATTTTTAATTATTTATTCATTAATGGCTAGAAAAGAAATATTTTTATATTTTTGCAAAGAAAAAGTACTTAAAGCAAGAAAATTCTAATTTCCAAGGAGACCTCGAGCCCCACCCCCCTTTGCCCCCCTATATGGGCGTTCTTGGTGCAGGATACCTCAAGGGAGGGGCGAATATCCCCATCAACCCTCCCTCGTTTCCGCCCTTGATTAAAGTAATTTCTCATTCCATTCTGTATTTTTAATATAAGGAAATAATTTCTTGAAAAACACAGTAAAAACATATTTTACTCTAGACAACTCATGCGAAATATTTCCCAGGTTCTTTACTAGGAGCATTTTTCTTTATTCAGTTCAAATGATTTTTGTGCACGAGGAACATAATGAAAATAGAAAGACTAATGATTTACTTTTTTGTGTAGTTAATCAATTCCTTTTTTTTCCGAGAAATTCTTTGCAGGTTGACATTTCCCTCTTCCATGAAGAAAGCAATTAGATTAATGAATATTATTCCATAAAAAAAAAAATCAGGGAAGGAAAGCACGTCAAAAGTAAAAATATAAAAGAAGGTAGAAATGCAAGGGAGGAAAATATGTCAGACTCTTCAATATGTGGATGCAAATGTCGCAAGGCGAAAGCAAGATAATCTCTTATTTAATTATCACAAAAAGTTCTCAAGTGTACATAAAAACAGTGGGGGGGGGGGAGTTGAAAAATTGGGAAACAATAAAAGTATTTGAAAGCATTAATTTGTTATTTTATAAATCAAATATTTTTATAGCGATATTTTCACATCTTTTTTCTGCTTTAATAGCGCACAAGCACATGCAAGCGGGAAAACCGGAGAGGAAAGGAATTTTACGCAAAACCCAAGCTTGGAATCGAAAAAAATCCCCAAGAAAGATTAAGATTAAATAACTAATAACTTTTAAAATCCATCCTTTTTTATTATTATTATTATTACTCTTATTGTTTAGGGATTATTCTTCAAAAAGTGCAACTTTTCTGTCACACGCCTTTTGCTGAAAAACTTTAAGAAACAAATCATTTAACAATGCTTTTTAATTTCATCAGAAATATATCTATTCAAACCTGCCAACAATTTTTTAATAATAATTTTAATTTTAATCTATTTTTGGTTCACAACATGAGAATTCTCATCTCCGTGGCGGCAAAGCACACACCTGGTGTGACAGCTTATGTTGCTTAATAACTTGTTTAATTAAAAATATATATATTTATTTATTATTCCTTTCAAAAGTGTATCAAATACTAATTGTTTAAGTATATTCAATTGTTTAATATTGTGTTTTAGTTCGTATTAGAAGGATAAGGAATCGTGTCACACAATATATTCTCACCTTTGTTTTCTAAACACAAAACGCCATTTTTTATTAAAATGCGGCATTAATGACATCACATGTTATTTTCCATGATACAAGAGATATACCCTTGTTTATTTTCCGCCATAAAGAAGTTGTGAGATTTTTGTCGAAAAACAAGAGGATAGATTTTGTTTTAAAAACTAAGTGTGGTTATTGTGAACTCTCATCTCCGTAAACTTGAATTTCAGAGATGTAAATCAAGTTAAAAGAAAAGACTTTAACCGGTTTTCATATGTTTAACGTGTGCAGATTGTAGCAACGAAGAAAAAAATGTTTCCCTGAAAAATATATCCATTAAGCCTATATTAATGGAAAATTCCTCACCTCCGTGAATCTCACCTCCGTGGCAGATCTTATCAATGTCATTATTTCTGAGGTGAAACTTTATGATGGAGGGGAACTGCATCAATAATAAGCATTCTATAAAAATTATAAATTTCCAGTATATTCTCAAACTTACTGAACACTGATTTTTAGCACACATTTGAACTAAAAGGGTAACTAAAAATTTAGCCGTATTTTAATTAAGAGAACTTAATATTAGATTCCCACTAATCAAATATTTTATTGTTTGCACAATTTACAAAATTACTACTTTGATATTCGCTTCGATTTTCAAGCATTAAATGTTTTTTTTTTTCTCTTTTTTTTATTTCTTTGAACAAGGCATTTTTTTTTATATTTTTCTTATTTATGAGTAAAATAATTAGAACTTAGCTGGGCCATTGTTTATGGTTACTTCTAGTAAGTAACACTTTCATGTAAGAATAAAAAAAAGAAAACAAAAAATTTCGAAATTGAAAAATATTTGCGTTTAAAAGTTACATTTTCTGGAGAATGATCCTTAGCTCGCGGGTAATTGAACTTAAAAATGGTGGGGAGACCGAGCATAATTGATACACTGTTTAAACTCTGATTTTTCTAACTTTTGTTATTAATGCTAAGCATAAACTATGATCGTTAACATTATTTTATTGATAGCAACCGTGATGATAAAGACAATGATGATAATGATGACAAATACGGGGTGTTTCTGAACTATTGGGCAAAACTTTAGGGGGGGGGGATAGTCCACATCTGGACAAACAATATAATAGAAAAAATAAGGGTTCCAAACGCCTTCAGAAGGAGATAGACGGCATTAAAGTTTAGGTCCAACATTTCAAATGATCATTAAAAACGGAAAAATTGGTCGATTTGTTTGCGGTTTTCCCTAAAATTATTCTTTTTATCAGTATTTTCTTGAAGATAAATTTTAAAGATTTAGTTTAAAAAATGTGGATAGGAGGGCGCTTTTGACTTTGAAGTAACGAACAACTTTTTTACCGCTATTTTTTAATCTCCATAAATGTTTTCTAATGCTTGGACTAACATTTTTAACTCAAAATCTGAATAGTTGAGAATGATTAAGTAGCGAAAACTGAACTTTCTTCAAAGGTTGAAATACACTTTGTCACAAAAAGCTGTATGCATCAAGAAAAAATTGAGCTGCAACCAACAAACTCGGCAGGAATGTAGTTTGGTAAGAGATGATTTAAATTTCGTCGCCAGTGACGAAAGGGTAAGCGCGCTATGCGCATACAAGATGCGCAGATCGGTACGACTGAAATTATAAAAGCTTGTGTCAAAGGGCACTTCGAACGAAACGGTCGAGTTGTAAGGACGCTATTGTGACTAGGACGACCTTTTAGATTTATACGAACAATTGTTGGACTTTTTAAAGGGACGTACAGTAGGTCTCAGAGAAATAGGTTGGCTTTACGTGCTTATTTGCTGCCGCCTCGGTCGGAGCGATATGGTAGTAGCTTAGTGTAGGTAAAAATAAACGAATCACTCCATTGCGGTCTGGTTAAGGCATTCTAGAAACAGAAATGAGCGCGGAAATCGCACATCTTAAGAACTGTCACTACCATATCAACAAGGTCGCTAATTTTAGTTCCATGAAGTTTAACACCTTCCAAGAATCTGATGGCATCAAGAAAAACAATCATTAGTAGATTGAAAGACGCTGGTATCTCGAACCGGCGTCCATTGCGATGGATTGGATTTTCCCTGTACTTGATTATCTGGGTGGTGATAGACAGGAGGCATGTTACCTTCAATGATAATTCCCAATTTAGTCCCAGTGGTGATAGGTAACCTATTTCACTCCATATCATGCCGTGTTTTGTCTTGTATAGCTGCTAGAAGAGGCTATACAACTTACGGTTTGAAAATTTTATTGTGTCATAACTTCTTCATAAAACAATATTTTGTTCTGAATCTGTAAACATTTCCTTATCTTGTCATAGGCCACATCCACTTTATGTTTCGTGAACATCGCTCGTTTCCTTCTGTTTTTTTTTTTTTTTTTTTTTTTTTGAGCAATCACAATCACGATTGCTTATTGTTCTCACTTGACTGTTTTGATGTCCTTTGATTTTATTTTCCCACCGCCACCCTCTGCAGCATCATCGTTGACCGGGTCCTCACGATGCTGCTCCTATAGCGAAAGCCGTCTCCAGGTTGCATCCATGTCTTACACACACGTGCATACATACACAACTACACACACACGCATGCACACACACACACACAAACACATACCTACACACACACACACAAACACATACACACATACACCTACATACACACACAAACACATACACCTACACACACACAACCACATACACACAACTATCCACACATTCATGCCTGCACACAGACACAAACACACATGCCTACACAAACATACACATACCCCCTACACACAAACACACATGTCCTCACACACAAACACACACGCCTACATACAAACACTCTTGATTGCGAAAAACATAATTTGAATTCAAAATGTCAAAATTCAATTTTTTTTTTTTTTTTTTTTTTTTTTTTTTTTTTTTTTGTGAGAGTCTATTTCAACTTCTGAACACAGTTCAGTTTGCGCGACTTAATCACGCCCAATTATTCTCATTTTGAGCTGAAAATTTAAGTTTAAGTAGAAGCATTAGAAACAATCTAATGAGATTCAAAAATAGCGGTAAAAAAAGTGTTTCGTTACTCCCAAGTCAAAAGAGCCTTCTATCAGCATTTATTGAACAACATCTTCAAAATTTATTTTCAAGAAAATGCTGATAAAAAGAATATTTTAGCAAAAACCGCAAACGAATCGACCCATTTTCCCGTTTTTTTATGATCATCTGAAATTTTGGGCCATTAACTTAAAAAGGGCCTATCTCCTTCGAAAGACGTTTGGGACCCTTATTTTTGCCATTATATTTTTGCCCTCGTATGTACTATCACCCCTTAAAGTTTTGCCCAATAGTTCAGAAACACCCCGTATAGTAGTATGTTACCATTCTAATTTGAAAAACAATTATTATAATCTATCGTTGTTATTGTTAGCATGATACTTATAAAAATCAGAACTATCATCAAAATATTCATAATCACAATACTACTAATAATAAAAATAATAATAGTCACAATGAATAATAATAATAACTATGCAACAAAAGCTGCTAATATTTTGTATCAATATAGTTGAACTGAAAACGCATTATGTTGGAAATTCTGGTTACATAGGCAGATGTGCATAACGCAGAAAAAGTTTTATTGCCCCCCCCCTCCCCACCCTCCTTCCTTAGAGGAATTACCTTCAAAAATTGCACCAATTTACGTGGGGGCACGTGTGTGTACCTTTTTTTTTTTTTCATGCAGTAGTTTTTGCTATACAGCGGTTACGAAAAACCGGTCATGCATACAGACACACACACTTAAACAGAGAGAGATAGACATTTTCCGAAAATGGTCAAAATGGTCTCCGCACACTTCAAAACGTGCAAATCAGTCAAAATTTGAAATTTAAAATTTTTTACGTATCCAATATTTTTTTCGTTATATAAGGTAAGAAGAAAGTAAAAATATTATCTTATACAAATCCAGTTTCCGTCGAATCTTTGCCAAATTTGGCAGAGATTCTTTGATGCTCAGAAACTCATATAGGTTTTTTTTTTTTTTTTTTTTTTTTTTTTTGCCCCTTTGGAAGTCAAAAACCAAATCTTATGGGAAAAGCTTTCAGAAAATGCGTAAAAATAAATGTTTACACCTTTTAATAACAATGACTGAAATTTTTAAACTAAAAAAACTCCAAAGAGGTCTAAATTGTAACTCGGAGTCATAAAATCGCTCTTTTCTACACATTAATGAGAAAATGTACTTTTTTCCCCTTCTTTTACATAAGCCCGATTGTTGAAAATGCGTCACTTGACACAACTTTTATTTTCGAGAAAGACCATACAACGCATCCGGTTTAACCTGTAAGACCTCTATTTTTGCAACCATTTGTCCTTAATGCGTACTTCCAGTAGCAAAAATGTTCAAAATCAGATGCAGAGTTAAGGTATTGAAAGTTTGAAGCAAAAATAAAAATGAGTCAAAAAATACAAAATTTAACTCTTTATATTTGACCTAGGTCACCTAACTAATGTTTAGAGAAATAATCTCCATTGAAAGATATTACTAACACAAAAAAACTTGACATTTTTGTGTCCAAAACTCGGGGAGATATTCGAAATCAAAGTTTTAAGGGACCATACAGAAGATGAGATTGGAACTTATCGCTCTTGCAGAAGAATGACAGGGTGTCGAAGTAAAAAAACAAAGTATTTATATTTTTCATTGTTATTCAAAAATAAATGCAAACATTGTGCTATGATGAGCAAAAACACGCTACAAAACCAGTTTGAAAACCCACACTCTATACACACATCCAATTTTAAAACTTTGTTAACAGCTATATTTTCCCCCAAAAGGTGCTATTGACGGTGAGTGTAAAGGGTGTAAATCACAAAGCTCTGTGTTTCATATCTTGGTGAATATTGGTCGTACTGATGTCAAACTTTTTGTATTGGAATTTCTTTTCAATGGAGATTTTTCCCTAAGTGTAAGTTAGGGGATCTAGGGCCCGTATAAAAAGGTAAATTTTGTATTTTTTGACTCATTTTTATTTTTGTTTCAAATTTTCAACATCTTAACTCTGCATCTGATTTTTAACATTCTTGCAATTGGAAGTATGCATCTAAGACTAACGGTTGTGAAAATAGAGGCTTTGCAGGTTAAACCGGAACACCTTGTATAATGAATAAGGCACTAAAATAGTGCCTCGTGAAAACCACATGAAAATACAATTTCAGAAGCAACACATCAAAATACACCAAATTCCAGCACATTCACCCTTCCGGTGGAGGTATTGGAATTCAATTCCACTGCGGACGCACCACGTGCTTCAGTTTATAGCGCCACCATTTCAGCGTCCTAAAAATATAGATTCCCATGAAATCAGAAATCCCAGCAGCGCTTCAGAGGTAGTTGTCGAGACCATATTTAGCATTTAAAAGTGCTCTAAAAATAGAAATAATCTTTCCACGTTTCCCGATTTGTTCGATGGAGATTTGCGAGTTTCGAAAGGAATTCTCTCATCTGGCGAAATGTATATCGCCATCAAATTTTTGGGTTTGATTTTTCGGGGACTTATTCCCTTGCTTTGTGAAATGGAATGACATTGGTTACAAACTTACATGAGTAGAATTCATTCCGTTTGCACTGTTACATGGTTAGATCCATAACTCAATTTCCAAATTTCTATGTAATTCTTAGCATTGCAAAATGATCATCGATTTATATTAACTAGTGTTCGCCCAATGGTCGAAATTCGACCATATTCATAAATGAATATTTGAGAAAACTTGTATGAATTAAACTATTTCCAACATTTTTATTTCTACTCTTACTCATGTTTACCGCATATCTGGAAGCATACAATTTTTAAATGTATACACAATACCAAACAGTAATAATTTATTCCGATTTTGCTTTTTGTCACATAATCTCAAAATAAATGAATGAAAGGGGATATTCCGGTAATCGTGTCGTTTCCGAAACTTTAAAAGTATATTTTTCTGAAAGATCATGCTTAAAAACATAGGTTTTAGCCATTTTTTAAATAATTTGAAAAAAAAATTAATAATTTTTAACAATTATTTTAATCGGTGCGCAGATTGAAATTCATTTTTTACGCTTCTGCACATTGCATCAAAAGCGATGAAATACTATTCACTGATGCCAATAGCACACAGCGGAAAATTATCATAACCTGATGGAAATGCGGTTGACAACAAAGCGTAAACATTTGGAGCTCCAATAGAGTAGCGTGCCAAAGTACATCACTTGTATCGTTATAAAGACCACGCCTTATTTCCCAAAACCGGCCATTTAAAAAAATTAATATAAAATAACAGTTGGGAAAGTAAAAAGTTTTTTTTTTCTGGCTCCACGTTATTTGGAACTCCAGCGCTCGAATACGCTACCTTGCGGTGATTTACAAAACTGCAAATGAAACTAAAACATTGCCACGTTGCGTTCCACGTGTGTCTGTTGACGTAAACACAGGCAGTTTGTTCTGAGTATTTATTAACGCAATCGATGTGTCTTAGTTTGCTTTCAGCTACAGAAATTAATTCGTCCCTTAGTAGTATTCTCGAGCTTCTCAAAATAATGTTAGTTTTCATTATTTCCTTAATAATTGGTGAAAGCGAAAATTCTGGATTAACAAACTTGGATAACGTTATACAAGGTAAAAAATTTTATTGTTTTGTATGAATTTGTAAGAATATGGGGTTTTTTTTTAATCTTAAATTAATTAAACTTACCATATTTTACAGCTGCATTTAGTTGGAATGGACAGTATGCAAAATATTTTCTTGATTATATTATCGTAGAACAAAATGAATAACCGAGAAAGAATTTACTTTATTCCTTTTATTCTCAGCTGAAAGGTTTCGCCAAATTTGTTTAGGGTTATAGTTTTAGTATAGTGCGAGCAAAGTAGCCTTGACGAGATTTCGCGTTTTTAGTTAAACCATTTTTAATGTTTATCATGAGTGGAATAAAATGGTAGTAAGATTACAGAATTCGCTAAGTGAAAAGAAATAAAGGTCAATCAACTGAAAAGAAAACTACCACCATATATCCGTGAGAATTTTGTTGATAATTTGCATAACATGACACAATTAAATCGTAACTCAGAAATTAGAAAAATCGAAACAGAAAATTTTTAAATTAACCGATTCGGGAATTCGAGAGAAATAACTCAGCTACAAAAGGAAAACAATAAGCGCTAGCCAAGCAAGGCAAAAAAGTATCATCTTCTTTCGATAACAATTTGTAATGTCATATTGAATTTTCTAGCATTAATTGTTATTCTTGTCAGGCAACAATTATTATTTAGTTTTATCAAGAATTGATAAATATCGAATTCAACATCGTGGAAATAGCTGCTTAGAACTACGAACTATGTAGTTTGCATTAATCTTTGACGTTTAGTAATGCTTCTTGAATTCTCGTTTTTTTCTACGTGGGCCAGAATATCCACAAGACTTTGAAAATTAATTTAAAAAGAATAAAGCGAAAAAATCATACGTACGAACAAAAATCACAACACATTTAGCATTTTCTTCGTTACGATGTGCGTTTATTTTAGTTTTTAAGTCCGCCATTAGACAGTGACTTCAGTGCCCCCTATAGTTCGTTGGAGTTGCGAATTATTATTATCATTTTTTTTTTTTATTTTTTTTGCTTATTCTATCAATTTCAGTGACTAAAAGTAGTACTTTTGACTGAAGAAAATAACCCCATTGAAAAATTGGTGTTGTCGTCAAATTCTTGGCTTGAATAATTGTATTTTGGATACTATGTTGATTTGTGCTAACCCTATGCAAATAGATATTTCCCTATTCATTGTTTACGTATGCAAAGGAAAAAAACTCTTTCCCGCTGCATTGAAAACAAAAAATTTGTCTTCAATAGATAAAAATAGCCAATTATCCAATTTTCTAAATCTTCCCGCATGAAATGAAGTATCAAAACTTCTTAGACGTAAAACTTCTGTGTGAACAATATTACTTATAAAACGTCTACTATTACTGAGTAAGTTGCTTCTTTGTCTTTAGAAATATAAATTTCCAAGAATCAAATAAACGAACTCTACTCGTAGGAACATATAACTGTCCATTCGAAAACACTGGACGTCGCAATAATAGGTCAATTTTAAAAAAAAAGGTCGTCTTTGAGACTTGTTTATGGTGAAGGGCGGTGAATAACTGATGCCACACTTTTCAACATTTTCGACCCTCTCCCCCTTTGTTACAAAGTTTTGCACTTCACCATGCCCCCTCTTCCCTTTGTCACATGTCACGCTGTTTTTCATAAAAGTTCCTAATAAAAAAAGGCTTATTGTCACATTCTCCCCATTGTATGTCCCTCTTGTCATTTCTTTCCTCTCCCTTGTCAAAAACTTACTATTTCGTGAACCCCCACCTTGAAGCGGGACTTCATTCGTGGACAGCCCCAGTTTTGTGGTAACCGTATGTAAATATATATTTCCCTGCTCTTTATTTACGTATGCAAAGAAAAAACATTTCTTGCCCTGCAATTGATGCCAAAAATTTGACGCCAAAAGATGAAAAGCGCCAATTTCCTAATTATCGAAATCTTCTCGAATGAAATGATGCTGCAAAACTCAGATCATACGTAAAACTTCTGCATGAACAATGTTTCTTCTAAAAAGCTTAATATTATTGAGCAAGTTTCCTTCATCTCTTCTATTAGAAATATAAAATCTCAAACAGTCAAATGAACGAATCCTACTTGCTACATTAAAAAGTGTCTATTCAAAAACACTGGACATCACAATAATAGTGCAATTTTATTTTAAAAATCGTCGTTGTGATTTGTTTACGGTTTAGAGAATAACTGACTAATGCAATTTTCAAAATTTAATCCCTCTCCCCTTTGTCACAAAGTTTCACACTTCACCATACCCCCTGTTCCCTTTGCCACATGTCATACAGTTTTTGATAAACGTTCTCATCAAAAAAAAAAGGATTGATGTCACATTTTCCCCATTGTATGTCCCTCTTGTCATTTACTTCCTCTCTTGTCACGAACTGTTAATTTAATGAACACCATCTTAAAGAGGGTCTTCATTCGTAGTCAGCTCCTTGAAAAAAGACATTTCTCTACTCTTTTTAAGGAATAAAAAAAGAAAATATTTCTCGCGCTGGCATTTGTGCCAAAAATTAGACACTAATGGATACATTTCGCCAATTTCACAATCATGGAAGTCTTCCTGAATGAAATGATACCGAAAAACTCCTTCAATACGTAAAACTTCTGTATACACAATGTTCTTTGTAAAAGTAGGCAGGATCTTTGCCGTTAAATATAAAATTTCCAACAGTCAAATGAACGAACTTTACTCGCGGCAATATATAATTGTCCATGCGAAAGCACTAGGCGTCGTAATAATATGCCAATTTTATCAAAAGTTCCACCTTGAGATTTGTTGCTGGCAATAGTAAACGCAGGTATTATTATGAAAAGAAGGTAATTTTATCAAAACTGAAAGTCCACCCTCACTCCGTAAAATTATTTATTTAAATATTAAAATCACGAAAACATAATCAAAATGAAAATAATTAAAATGCCGCAGTTACCCAAAAGCCCTCAATAATAAAAACAAATACAAGAGTTTAATTTCTTTAAGCTCAAACGAGAAATTTCAACAAATAATTTTATCCAGAAATTACTTCACGCTTACTAAGTCGCATGAAAAAGCAAATAAAAATGAATTTTCGCTAACTTATATAATTGCTTCTTGCTCCTTTTCTAGTCATCATAGCGGGTTTCTGTTTTTTAGCCGCAAACGGGGGACAAACGCTTTTGGAAGTATTTTCCACAAGCTTTCCAACCATACAAGCTCAAAACACTAAAATGCATTTTTGGGGTAGAAAAAGCGGTTTAAAAAATGAACTAAAAGTTAATATCTCATGCTTCCAACAATGAATATTTCAGCAATGGAAAAGAGATAAAATTAAAATTTTTGAGTTTCGCTAACTAAAAAACGCTTATCACTTTTTTTCTAGTGAATTTAGGTTATTGGACTTTGAGCGCCCTGACAATTTCTTCGTTAGGAGTATTTTTTAAAAACCTTTCCAACCATATCAAATTCGAAAAAATTGGACCATCCGTTCGCGTAAAAAGAGCCATTTTGGACGAAAATGCATTTTGAATTAATATATCCGTTAATTAGCGTTCGATTTCAAAACAATTAATTGATGACACTAAAACTCGGCAATAACTGCTGAACAAAAAAAGAATGAAAGAAAACGGTTCACAAATAGAGGAGGTATCGGTACCGAAAGAAAACGGCTTGCCTATTAATAAATTAAGATTTGACGGTCCCTAACTTGACGGGATCGGCAAGAGAGTCATATCGTTACTGATGAAGTCAAAAGTGGATAAATGCTAAGAGTTTCTGTAAGCTAAAACTTCTCCAGTAATGGAAATTAATGAACAAGAAATTAATGAACAAAAAAAATATGTCATTTTTCTTAACATTTTATTCTTTTATCCTTAGCTGCACTACTGCTATTCCGTATGCTTAGTTTGCACAACAATTTCGTGCGTTTATTCCAAAGTAATAAGACTCATTAGTTTTAACTGAAAGAACAACATCTCATAATCAACAAAGACTGAATGCATCGACAGAATGAGTTAAATTGCTTTTCAATCCCAACCGAGAAAATCCAGTTAATCATCAATTCTTACACTGCTAAAAGAAATTAGTTTTATGAATGTTTGTGTGCCGTAAAAAGTTTTTGCTGCGTATTTCCGATTTTCAATGCGTAAAATACGCTGGTAAGAGGGGTTAATAGTATATTTGGATGAGAGTGGTCAAAAGGAACAGCGCATGCAATTCACGACCGCTTTCATACCTGGAATTTCAGCCATAACAGAAACAAAGAGGATGTTTAGATAAATACAACCAGCACAGACA
The DNA here is from genome assembly GCF_026930045.1 of Uloborus diversus. Taxonomy (NCBI): domain Eukaryota; kingdom Metazoa; phylum Arthropoda; class Arachnida; order Araneae; family Uloboridae; genus Uloborus; species Uloborus diversus. The sequence goes on along the minus strand of NC_072731.1, from coordinate 86,880,332 downwards.
ACTCCAAACAAAAATATATAATAGGGTGTTTTAACAGATGATATAGTGATCAAAAGATTTCTTTTTCGAACTTGCCAAACAGAAAAGGTAAATTTATTTTTACTTTTTCCCAAAATAACCGCAGTGCAAATTTATAGTGATTTTAAACTTTTCCTAGGAGATTGGATATATACTCAATGTATACATTTTTCTTATTCATCTCCCAAATTAAAAGTAACTCTACCTTTACTTTGTCCCGAGCTGCATTAAATGGATTTTTGTAAAAAGCTTTTATAATTGATGCAGATAAAAGGTGAGTTAATGTTTCATTTTTCTTTCATAATTAATCTAGAAACAACGTAACTCTACATTGTCTTTTTTTCATCTTTCTAAAATCAAGCTTCTCCCTTTTCTTCAACAAAACACACATGGAATTCGAAAACATTTCTTTTATCTTCCTTTGTTTTCTGAAAATGAGTTAAGGTTAAATGATTATTAATTTGCTAGATTGTAACCATTTTTGACCAATGGAACGTTCTTCTACGAACTTTATTTCCACCAAAAAAAAAGTTTGTATTTTGTTTTTTTAGAAACGATCTGAGTTTGACTTACGTTTGTTAAAACTAACAGTAGTCACTATGTATTTTTCAAATTTTAAAAAAGTACATCCGCTATATTAAAAAAACTGTTGGTCAGAGAAATTACTGTGAGCCGCAGAACTAACACTTGAATTACGTTTCTGTACGCGTTAAAAGTTTTTACTGGAATTATTTCTTAAGTTCTTATTTGTAAACCTCATGTTTCATTATTTGCCTCATATCAATTTAACACTTTTTTAAAATTTAATTTTTCAATGAAATTATACTTCGTTAGTTGTTATGCTTGGTCCTGATTAAGAACCGACTGTCTTACTTGGTTTTAACCACTTAACTTATATTAATACAGATCTTTTTCAGCACGTTGTTTTCAAATTCTTCCGAACTTTTACACGTCTTATTACTGTTAAAGCAGCTTTCAAATAAAAAAAAAAAGAGTCTCACTCACTCAGTCTTTCTCTCTCTTTTTAGAAAGGGATAAGCAAAAATCTCTCTCTCAACTAATCCCTCCTTCCTTCCCTCCCCTCTCTCGATCAACTATACATAATTTCTCTTTCTTTCTCTCAACTAATCTTGCTCTTTTTCTCTCTCTCTCTTCATTTCTCTCTATCTCTTTCTCTTTTTAGAAAGGGGATAAGCAAAGAATCTATCTCTCTCTCTCTCCACTAATCCCTCTATCTCTCTTTCCCCCTATATCTATCCCTCAACTAATCCTTCTCTCTCTCTCTCTTCCCCTTCTCTCTCTTTCTCCATCGCAATTAATCTCAGTTTCTCTCACTCCCTCTCTTTCTATCTGCCTCTCTTTCTCTCTCCCTCTCTTTCTCACTCACTCACTCTTTCTCTCTCTTTTTAGAAAGGGATAAGCAAAAATCTCTCTCGATTAATCCCCTCTTACTCTTTCTCCCCCCCTTCTATATGTCTCAACTACTCTCTCTTTTTCTCTCAATTAATCTCGCTCTCTTTCTCTCAATTAATATCACTCTCCTTTCTCTCTCTCTCTCTCTCTCTCTCTCTATTTCTCCTCTTTCTCTCTCTTTTTCACTCACTCACTCTTTCTCTCTCTTTTTAGAAAGGGATAAGCAAAAATCTCTCTCTCAATTAATCCCTATCTTTCTTTCTCCACCCCTCCCCCCTCTCTATCTCTCAACTAATGTCTCTTTTTCTTTCTCTCACCTAATCTTGCTCTCTCTCTCTCTTTCTCACTCACTCATTCTTTCTCTTTCTTTTTAGAAAGGGAAAAGCAAAGAATATCTCTTAACTAATCTCCCTCTCAACTGATCTCTCTCTCTCTCTTTCTCTCTCTCTCTCTCTCTCTCCCTTTATTTCTCCCTCCCTTTCTTTCTCTCTCCTTCTCTTTCACTCTCCCTTTCTCTTTCTATTTTTTTGGAAAGGGAGAAATAAAGAATCTCTCTCTCTTAATCTTGTTTTTACTTCCTTTTACAAAAAAGGAAGTATTGTATTCGCGGAAAAAATTTTCACCGAAAAATCGGCCTTAATTTCCATTTTGCTCACCCCCAAATGAATGTTGAGTTCTTTTTTCAACTCGACTACACGTGGATATGTGCCTCGGAACGTACAGATACCCGAAATATCCATTTCGATGATCCCCGAGTTAATTACAACAAGTTTTCTCGTGACGTCTGTATGTACGTATGTATGTGCGTATGTGTGTTTGTCGCATAACTCAAGAACGGAATGTCCTAGAAAGTTGAAATTTGGTACGTAGATTCCTAGTGGGGTCTAGTTGTGCACCTTCCTTTTTGGTTGCATTTGGATGCTTCAAAGGGGATCTTTTGCCCCTTTTTGGGGGGAAATCATTGTTAATTTCGATGTAAACTCAAGTGGTGTTATAATTTGGCGGACACTTGGCGATATATCGCCAGTTTTTTTGATCGCCACGTTTTGTCGCCAACTTGGCGACAAATTTGGCGGTTTTTTTTTTTATTTTTTATTATTTTTTTTATAATCTGGTGTCAATTTGGCCACTGTTGGTGATATTTAGAGAGTAAACTATTAAATCATATTAAAACTGACAATAATAAGAAAATGGCATTAAACTGGAGTAAAAGGAAGTCATGTGATGCACACATCAGCTCATTTTGGAAAGGGATAAGTCAAGAATCTCCATCTTTCACTCAGTTAATCCCCCCCCCTTCTCTCGCTCTTATCTCTCGTTCTGCATTTCTTTTTAGAAAAAGATAAGCAAAGTTAAACCACAAGAAAATTGACCTTTTTCCCCTTTACCAATTGTTAAAAGGTTAGCCACACATAATTGAGCAATTTCATACTTTCTTTTCATTTTCGGAAACAGCAAGTATTATGTTTTATCCAGATCGCGCTACGTTAACATACAATTTAAAGCAAATGCTTACTGATAACGTTTATCACAACCAATACTCCTCATTAATGTATCGTATTGGATTAGGTTGTTGGAGACTACTGAAAATGAGAAGTAAAATTTAACCAAAAGAATTTTTATATTAACTTTATAACGGGCTTTTAAGCTCAAATCTTACTATAAAAAAGATTATTTTAGGACTTCACTTCTATTTACAACATACAGGGTGCGACAAGATAACTTCATTGTTTTAATATTTTGTTTGGTTTTTTTTAACAATGTAGACGTATCTAAGGTTTTGTTTTACGCAGTTTTCAACCTCACATCGGTGAAGTCCTGCATTGTCTATGCACTGAATAAGTCAATTTCTAGCATTTTTCATGGCTCCTTCTGACATAAAAGTGGGTACTCTGGTAATTTCTGAATGGATGTTAAACTTCAGGACTTTTGTAGGGCCCTTGGGCGGTTTTTATGATATTACCTAACAAAACACTGCATGGCATCAAATCAGTGTAACGGACAAAATACTATAAATTGCCTGTTACTGAGATTCAGCGTTTTTGAAGTATTCCGTCAATGTGCCCAATGATGCAGTTGACGTGTGAGCTGTTCTACCTGTTAGAACCAAATGTCTCCTCATAAGGCAAATTTATCAAATAGCGGGTAAATGAAGAACCTTTTCGGTATACGGCAGTGGAGGGTGTCGCCATTCTTATGTACATTTTGAAAACCTTCTAAAATAAAATTTTAAATACGTGTCTACATTATTAAAGAAAGCCAAAACATTATGATTCACAAAATAGACTTTATTGAATTTTTAAAAAAATAAGTTGTCTTGCCACAACCTGTATTTTCAACGCCTATATAAGTTTGTAGTTACATTTGTGTTGTGTTGTATCTGCTTTCAATTTTTCTTATTCGTTAATGATCCTATGCTGAAGTAATTTGAAAACAAATTGCTTGATGTATACGTTTTTCAAATTATCAAAACTATCACTCGATTTAATAAAGCCATAAAAAAAACGAAGGTACCCAACTGCATGTCTTTAAGGATAACGGTTTCCTTAATCATGTTTTCTTTTTCATATACTGCTTCCTTAAAATATTGACTTCCATGTACTACGTCCTTAATCATGTTATTGATGTACAGTTTTAATCATACATTCCTGTTCAAGAATTATGTAGTTTTGTGCATTAAAATTTTTGGAAACGCTGTTGGAAAACTAAATATTTTAAGACCAACAACCTGTTTAAAAACTATCAGAAAATTCAGTTTTATGAATATGAGTTCAGTTAGAATATGTATCTTCAAAGTCAAACATAATAGACAGAAATGTGATAACTAAAAATAGAAAATAACATTTTCTTTTTTGATATATTTGTTTCTGAAAGAGTAATGATTTTCCAATTGAACAAATATATTTATTTCCCCAATAGAAAATAAAATATCAGTAACTTTCAAAAAATAAAAAGAATAAATTTATAAACAGAAATAAAATAATGTTTACACTTCATAATGCAATTTTTTAAATATAAATAGCAAACAAAGAGCTTTTGTTTTAAACTGAAAAAAGGAATCCGAGTTTAAGTTCTAATCAAATTGCCATTTCACTTCATCTACTTAACTTCAATGTTGTATTTAATGTCGTGCTCTAGTTTTTGCAAATGTATGCTTCATAAAGCATTTTTTTTTTTCAAAGAAAAAAAAGCTTACAAAATGTGAACTTTGAAATCTTAAACTGCGTTAAAAGGCAGTTACTTTGTTCAGCAGGAATGTCATGAACAAGCTTAAAAGATTTTGGATACAACATCAACCTTCTCGTAACCATTAGAGTCTTAAAGGAAAATTAAACATGTTTTGCTGTTTTCATTTTTAAATAACATTTTTACTTTTATTTCTCTTTATGTTGCTGTACGTATTTTTTTCTCTTCGTTCCCTCAAAACGCATCTAAAAGAATAATTTGCATCATTTAAAATTCGTCTAAAAGCTTTTCAAAGCATTAACATCTGCTCGCTGATGGGTTACTAAAACAAGACTAAAATGAAAAACTTTTGGATTTAAAAAGTATGTAAAATAATATATTTATCTTAGAAGTTGGTTTTTATGTAATATGGGAGATTTTTTTTTTCTTCCTTGTAAAGCCTTGCGTGGAGTTTACGCCATTTTTTAAAATTTATATATATATATATATATATATATATATATATATGCCGGCCACCGTGATATTTCATATTTTTCTGGATTCCTTATATTTACGGTGCACTCGAGAAATGATCGTAAGAGAAAATCTAAATTTTATCAAAACCTTGACCCATCTCTCACGCGCCAATTACTACATCACGTTCAAACAGGGGCGCCCCGATGGGAAGTCACGTAAGGTCACTGTGACCTCCCAAAAATTTCCTTCTTTGTCAAATTTTGCCGAAACACAAACCGAAGTAGCAGAAGCCCTTGAAGTTTCACAAAGTGTGATTTTCAGGATCGGGAACCATTTTTGGGGGGCTGTATCTGCAGGTCGTTGATCATGGCAAGATTGTAGACGCAAGGGCGTGTACAGAAATTTTGTGGCCCGTCACAAATTACTTTTTGGACCCACCTCCATATTATTTACCCCCACGTCTCTACATATATTTCACCCTCATTTAAAGATTTTTGGGCATCCTTTAGACTCGGGGCCCGTGCCAACGGGTGTCTCTTCTCCCCTATTGTGCACCCTCCTATTTAACGCTAACGGTTCGGAGGTACCGAAATATGAATGCCACTCTTCTTCAACAACACATTCGTTCGACTACTAGCACCACAGTTTGGACACGAACTGTTCGAAACAGTCTCCATGCTAAAGTTCTGTATGCTAGCCGACCAACGGTGTGTCCCGTTAACAACAAGGCACCGCATTGTGAGTATAATTAATTTAGATCAAATCTTGGTTAAAGAACTGTAAATTGAACAAGGCATAAAACAACAATGGACAATATTTTTTTCGAAACGGTAGAGTACATTGTAAGTGGTACACTCATACTTATTTTCAGTCAGAAGATTCAATACAGTTTTGCCACGGAAAGATGGCGGATGAACTGCAAGTGGAAACAGACCATTTCATTTTGCAATAGAGAGGATCAACGAGAGCGCACAAGCAGTAAAGTTTTTACTGATCGTGCGCTTTCGCTGATCGTACCTACAAAAAAATGATGTATACTGTCCCTGCTTCCAGTTAATCCGCCACCTCTCCATAGCAAAACTATTCCTAACTCCTTCCCAGTGATAAATTCCCTTGCGGAATTTTTAAAGATGTAACACTTACAGCTTTAGCGAATTGTTTTCAGAAATCCTTCCAAATGCACTTCAAATGTTCCTATTGATTAGATGTGTAATATGCCAGATACAACGATCAATACAATAAGGCGTGTTAACACAATTACGAATGTTAAATGTGATATATCAAGACGTCAGACTATCTTCCTGCAGGGAAAAACGTATTTCCTCTTTTTTCCCTCTCGACCGATTGTTTACGGTTACTTTGTTCGCTGATCACGTCTAAGATGCGTTTTGCTCTCATTTACCAAAAAACTTTCCACTCGCCTCACATTTAAAAAATAAATAAACGGATAAAAAAGTATTTTACTTTCGTTTCTTGGATACGGAGATCTCATCTGGAAGAGAACTTGCGGAACATTGTTTAACCTCGTATTTTTCTTTTCTGAAATTTTTTTATCAAATTGATTCAAATTATAAGATTGGTTAAAAGAGAACCGCATCAAAAGACTGCTTAAGAAAGAAAAGTATTTTCTTGAAATAATCTGCCATTTAATTTATAACAAAAGACAGATACTTCGCAGTTTTATAGAATTGCTGCAAGTTTGGCAAAGTTCCCCCTCCTGCTATTAGATCTGATACAGAATTCTATTTTACCTTTAAACAACGCCATAACTTGTACAACATTTACTGGAACCTTAATAGTGGATTCATAATCTTTGCGATAGGACAAAAAGTTAGTCATATATTTCATAATCATGTATTTGGTTCCACTTAATTTGATTACCAAGTCTGCGTGTTGACTCATTGCCATTTTCTATTCCATCAATAAAACTTAGCATCACACTGAAGACCGTGATAAGTTGAATATACTAAGATATCACCTTTTTGAAAATAAATAGTGGTAGTTTGTTTGATGGCCGTATAAAGTTAAGTATCGCTTATGTAGGTGTTTCAATCAATTAACATTAACACCGGGATATTGTAATTGTTCCCACTTCTATATCGCTTTTATGCGATTCTTTTTAGACCTACTGAACCTATTTACTTGGATCATCCCATTATAGGTATTTTCAGACAACAGTAATAAAATTCTCGTATAAAGGGAAAAAAGAACTGTTGCGGGATAAATTTGGACCTACTTTTTAAAATATGGAATGTGGGTTTGATCCATCCCACTGGGAAGTGGCATGGGATAGCTACAGGATGCAATTTTTTTAAACGCATCCACTGTGATTAGTGGAGGAACTCTCGGTCGTTAAATTGGAGAAATATTAGTGAAAAACTTTTACTATAAGAAAAGAAGTAATTCTGAAAAATAACATTTAATTGATAAACTGAAAACATATTTCTTCGTTATCATCTTATTTTATTCTTTCAGTTCATTTTTACATCACTAAAACATTTTTGTTTTTTAACAGGCTTCCATAACAACTTTCATGATAATAAACGCGGAACTGCGAACCTATAATACTTTATCCACACAACATAACTATAGATCGAGTATACCTTAAACAAAGTTTGAAAACAGCAAAAATAATATTATTGACTGCGGAACACACACGTGGGACCAGAACTGAAATCAATTCGATCAATACCTCCTCCTGGATTGATACAGTTAACATTATACTCAAAACTCTTCCAAAACATTTTTCTTTCCCCCCAAAGGAAGAACGGAAATTCCATTTCTGTCTTCCTTTCTGGTTTTCCTCTTTCTTTGCCTACCAATTGCTTATGCATATTTCCTTTGCCAGTCAAACGGATTCGGGACATTTATTTATTCGTGTTTTCTTTTGTCTTTTCCGCTCACTTCGACTGGGGTTGTTGTGGAGCAGGGGCTCTCGGACTGCGGAAATAGATACCGGGATTGCGAGTTTCAAACGTATGTAAATTCACAGAAAATGCCTGAATTCTGTTTAAAATATTCTTTTATAACTTCTCAAAAGAAACAAAGGGAAAAAGCTTCTAGAATCCCGACCGAAGTGCGAGAAACTTGGTTCTGCTTGTCAACTAAACGTTTACAGGCTTGTTTCGATGGATAAAAAATATTTTACGATTCGTATCTTCTATTCATGTTGTTTTGCTAAATAAAAACGATTTTTTTAAGAGTGAACAAAATAATGAAAAAGAGCTTTGAAAAATTTATTTAAATATCGACGCACTAAGATTCCTTTTTTAGCAATTCCCATTTGTTTCAGAGAATCTATACTGCTGCTAGCAAGTGCAATAATAGGACTAATTGTGCAACATTACTACAAACAACAAAAAAAGCTAACTTTCTATGGAAGCAAAATAGCACCCCCTATGTAGGTTAAATAATTACTACGAATGGATTTTAAGAAGAGACACGAAAAGGACCGACAACGGCTGAGTGATTTTACCTAAAATAGTGTGATTCTGATAACAATTATATATACCTGAACATCGAAAAACAAAAAACGCATTCTAAAATCTGTTCACTGATCACAACAGCGTAGCATGGGCATGGTTCCTCGCAGCAATCGACATTATCGGCCAGCTCCCTCTCGGGTGTCAAAATAAACAAAACTCTTCAGCTTTATATTATTTGTTAATAGTAAAAATAAGACAATGATACGTATATATATATATATAATATAAATATATATATATATATACTATATGATACATCTTTTTTACAAACCATTTTAACATCGTTTAGGATTTTCTCTGAAAAATATTCTCGAGATTTGCCTCATGGCGAACTCGAACCTACGCCCCAGGCCCACCTGACTTTGACACTTGACTTCGTAGCTTTAGCAAACATTTATACACGGAGGAAAAATAACTGACTCCGACTCTTGGAAATTTTAATCCGATTCCCACTCCTTTATTCTAAAAGAAGTCCGACTCCAACAAAATTGGCAGAGTTGCCGTTTTTAAGGTAAAATGACCGATTCCAACTCCGAGTCTTTCAATTAAAAACCTTCGGCTCCTGAATCTGACTCTTTTGTCCCAAAATGAGATTGACACCGATTCCAACGCCATGTTTTTTACTGTGAAAAAATTGTTGTTAAAATGTTATGTATTGTTGTTAATATGATTTGTTTTTATTTTCACTCTAATCTGTTTATTTATGTGTTCAGTTTTTGGCGGAGAAATTCGAAGATCTTTGCATGTTTTCACATTAAGATATGCGTATAGATGGGTTTTTTTTTCGACAATGAAAATTATTTCTTTAAGTTGACATTTTATTGTTTTATTTATTTTTGAAAGTGCATTAGTTCATTTTTAAAATTATTTTTTGGCAACAGGAAAAACACAAACGATTTTTTTTTTCTTTGATATGATACATTTATTTTTATGAGCTAATTAATTTTATTTTTTTTTCTTTTTGAGAACGGTTAAAGATTTTCTTCCACTAAAAAAAAATTATTAACTGCTTTGTTAAAAACGTGCTGCTACTTTATTGATTCGTTTGTTTATTTATTTTTTACGCATCCAATTCTTTAGATGAGTGAGATATATTTTATTTCTAGAAATCAGTTTAAAATATTAAAAAATTATGTTTGAAAAAGTTTTCGATTTTAGCTAATTTTGATAATATTGATCATATACTAGAAAGCCCATAGCGGTTTACGGGAAAGCAGACTCGTTTAGTTCTAAACGGAACTTCTTGTTACATAATCAGTTGCAGTTTTTTAACTGATCACGCAAAATTAAATGCATTCCTTCCTTTGGATTTGTTGAAATAATTACAATGATCTGATTGTGTACGACGTGCTTGAACAGCACATCAAGGTGCATCATGCCACGTCAGTTTTCTTTTTGGAGAGCGTCATTGCGGCAAAAGCTTTCCGTCTTTTCATTGATTTTTCCGAAAACCTCTCGCCGTTTCCCTCCTTCGTCCCGTTTCCAAATTTTCTCGCACCAAACGAATAATTAATACTCATATGATACACTTTCCTTTTCATTAAGTAGATAGTCTCGCAACACGTGACATGATGCACCGTCAAGGGACTGGTTGATAGTTCGCAGAGTGCTTCTTTTTTTATATTTGATGCAAATAAGGAACGACACAAGTTTTCTTTTATTAACCTGTTAGTCAAAAGGTTGGTATCTTCGGAAGAGTTTTTGGACATTATATTACCGTTTAAAAAACATTCACTTCATTTAAAAACTCAAGTTTTAAAAACTTAAAATAATGACAATTTAGTGTTTCACGAGGGAGAAAAAAAGTCACTACTTAAAAAGTTAATCCTTTATAAGACCATTTTTAGTTATTTAGGCTACATTGACACTAGTTTTTGTGTTGACATTGGTTAAAGAAAAAAGTAATTCAGACCTTTAGGCCATTATAATTATACTGGTGCGCAAATATTAAGGACGAAGTAAACATCAGCGAAACGGTAGAGCGGAGGAAAAGACCAATCAGGAGATAAACAATCAAAAGGTGACCAATCAGTTTTATCTATCTTAAAACTCTCCTGGCAAACCTTATGCCAGATCAGCTGAAGTCAGTCGTGGTTGAAGCCGTAAAAATCGTTAAGATACATTCAAGACTTCTAAATTCTTGCATTATACTTTGAAGAGGTGGGGGGCAGATCGCCACTCCCTGCTTCTCACACACGATGGTTCGCTGGGTTTTAAGAAGCAAGGTCCCGGCCAAGATTTTCTGAGTTGAGAGGACGAGAATACAAATTTCTAATGATTCACGACAAAACCGAAACATGCAGTTTGCTACAAGATAAATTTTGTCTTGGAAAACAAGCATACTTGGTTGATATTTTTGAGAATCTTAACTGAATAGAAGAGTTCAAGGTCGCGGTGAGATTGTATGTAGGGACAAGCTAAATGGGTTCAAATCAAAAATTCAGCTGTGGACAGAGGAATTAAATCAAGGCTCACTGGGCATGTTCAAACGAACCAGTTACACACATTCTGGAAAAAAAGGTATTGAATGTGGTGGCAAGACATTTCGCAATGATTTACAATAAAGTTTAAGCCCTACTTGTAGTTGACTGGAATAGGTCAATATGATTGGGTTCGTGATCCGTTGAAGCATCAGCTAGAAACATTCTTTGAAGGCGTGAGAAAAATCTATAAAGACCTCAGAAGCGATAGTTCATTAAAACTGGGGTGCAGTGAAGTGTCTTTGGACGCATATTGGCAGTTAGTAAAAAAGGGTACCTAAAAATCTCTGATCACGCTGTTCACGAGCTGTTACTTTTACCATTTTAAAGAACATATTTTTGTGACATGGGATTCTCAGCACTGTACTTTTCACAAGAACAATAAAATGTCATGTCTAGATCCTTGATTTAAAAACTTCCTGTAGCTCTTCCCAACATAAAGTTGGATAAGAAACGCCACTGTTTCTCAAGATAGGCACTAGTGTCTCAGTTATGTTAAGTGAACTTTTGGGACTTGCTAGCCATAACAAGCACTAAAATTCCTGATGAACTTTAAATCAATTTCTAAAAAAAAACTAAAATATTTAAAAGATTTCAAACATTTAAAAGATTATTTGTTATAACCATATGGAAGTGATGATTTTTTTTTCTCTTCCTTGCTTTGAGTATAGTGAATGATGAATGCACTATCCATATTGACACATGAAATTTAGTTCAGTGTGCCGCAAGAATTGAGCGAACTATCAAGTGTGCCCTAAAGTGAAAAAGGTTGAAAAGCACTGGTGTAGATGTAGCTTTCCGTACGTTTTTTTTTCTTTTAAGGTAGCTGACACAGCGAGAAGCAGAGGTATGAAAAAGACATAAGAAAATATTTTGAGTATAAAACGAGTGGGAAAGTTCGAATCATATAAAAGCTCTTTAATATAATATTTCTGAATCTTACTGTCTAGCAGCAGCTGGCAGCTTACTGTCTAGCAGCTGTCAAGTGTATACCACTCACATCTCCTTTCACAAAATTAACTGGTATTTCTCCTATCACTTGCACCATCCTCTAAACTATCAGTTTTTGTCACTTATACCCTTTTTAATCTAGGTACTACATATTAGAACTGAAATGTTTTAAATTAAATAAAGGCGAAGAAATACAAGCTGACTTTTTATTTGACGCTTACTACCGAAAATGTCCTAACATCTTGTCTAACATCCAGACAATACATAAGTTCATGACTGAATTTGCCGAAGAGCGTCAAATCTTCCTAGAGTCTACTTGTAATGTAGTCCCTAAAATGTTACAAAAGCAAACTGGTCTTCAATTCTTCGATATTGTTTTGAACTTTGCATTTAACATTAGCGTTGAAGTTTCACGTCAACCTGACGTTCCTATTCCACTACTAATAAAAAGAAGTTTGCTCAAACTTGCACTGAGTCTCCAGTTTCACCATTAGGCCGTCTGGGCCATTTGCTAATAGAAATACATCAAAAGCAAGTTAAGACATTAGTTACCAACCTGGATTAATATAGAGTCGTATATCAATGTCTAAAGGGTCTGGCGCGAATTAATCACGTGACGCTATCCTTTCGTTCAAGCTAATGTTTCGTGTCTCAATTCTGCATCTTACACGTGGATGACTATATCTAATATGTTCGCGTTCCAAGAGTTTTGCGCTATAAGAAACAAAACCTTCCATTATTCTTTTAGAATGTTTTTATGCGGCACAAAAGCACTTTCCGCTCAAATCAAAATACATAGTGTACCATTTTGTAAATCATCGCCTTTTTCTAAAACGTTCTAATCCTAAATTTCAGCTGTTTATATTTCTTATTTAAAAATCACTGGACATTTTTTCGACTTTAATCTGCTAAATTTTATGGAGTGCACTTGGAATACAATGTTGGATTTGCATGATCCTACTCACCATTTACATTACAAAAAAAAAAAGAATATCAATTCACCAGTTACGGGTTAAGAAGTCAGTTTTTCTAAGAGATAAAAATAAATAGTTTTGACATGTCAGATAAAAGAAACTTTTTCTACAAAGTTGGACAGAAATTAAATAACTGGACTATATTAAACGTTCATTTTTGTATGTAAATCAGTAATAAATTTCATGTCATCAGTAGAAATCGGAATTATTGTCTAAAGTACTTAGCTATAATATAGTAACAACAGTTGCGTACCTAGCATGAGTGACACCCGGAGCGGTAATTTGTGATGTCGCCCCCCCCCCCCCAATTCTACAAACGCAAAAAAGAAAAAAAAACAATAATAACAATAAAATGAATAAATAAATTTAATGTTCAACGTAAACATGAGAACGTGAAATTCATATAATTTTCAGAAATAATAATATTTGTGTGTAACGAAGTTTTAGTAGTGTTGATGGTGCAAAAGGCAAATAAAAACTATGAACGCTTTTTAATTTACTTGCCCCAGACGCATATGTGCAAAGCCGTTTCAAAGTCCAAAAAAATATGAGGGTGTATGAAATTGACGGCCTCCATAATTATTTCGAACGCATCTCAAACACAAGGGATATATAGATATTGGGTTTCAGGTTTTGGTTTTAGTGTAAGAGAAAGTCACAAGAAGGTCCAAGTTTCGACGATATGAACCCAATCCTGAGTGAGTACATTATTCACCTTATGATGTGGAGTTTGAGGATCCTCCGCCCCCCACCCTACCCCTACCCCGGGAAAATGTTCAATTTTGAAGTCTTGAAAGTGTATTTTCAGTTTCATATTTTTCAAAAATTGGCAATTTCACTTTGATTGACGCCCCCCAGACGGGTGACACCCGGGGAGGACCGCCACTCCTCTCCCTCCGTAGTGATGCCACTGAGTAACAGTAATTGCGTTGTCCGACGTTGCATGATCTATCTCGAAAACGAAGTTGTGTCAAGTGGCGCATGTTCAACCATCACGGTTTTTTAAAAGAAAAAAAAAATGGTGTAAAATTGCTCATCAACAAGCGTGAAAAGAGGCGTTTTATGGTTCAAAATTTAAAGCTTGACCTCTTTAGATTTTTTTAAATCATAAAAGTTCAGTAATTTTTATTAATTAGCGTAAACATTCCGTTTCCCAGATTTCTATCTTTCACCCTCCCCCTTTTGTGAACTTATCCAATGTGTGAAAAAAAACCTATGCGAAATCTGGAGTCTCAAAGGGACCCCGGTGCCAAATTTGGCTAAGATCCGTCATAGACAGGACTTGAATACCCTCCCCTCCTCCTCAACCCCTTCCCATGTGAAATTCCTGAGCATCGAAGGACCCCTGTGCCAAATTTGGCAACAATCTGATATAAACTGGGATAGATAGATAATTTAACTTCGAAACTCCCCCCCCCCCCACTACTTTCTCGATATTTCTATTGACAAATATAAATGAATCCAATAAGTTCTTACAATATTTTTTTCCTGATAGCAATTACAGATGGCAATTCACTATCATTAAAGCGGGGTAAACTTGCCATGCTTGTCCAAAGTTTCCATGTCTGACAGTTTAGTGAAATCACACGTCAAAATTCTAGCTGAATGCCTTTGGACTTATTTCGTGTCATTAAATTAAGCTTATTTAAAGAACTACCTTTTTTTTATACATTGTTTTCTGTTTTTCAGGTCGAGTATACGTTAACAGTCTACCGAAAAGATCTAACAGCTGCAGCGAGAGTTTTCCAAATAATTTTGAGTTATTGAAAACAAGACATTTGGTTAAATTTTGAATCTTCTTGAGATTTTAAGAAACATATTTTTTCCTTTATGAAAAATTAAATTTCTCTATTCTACACGTCTTTTGCTGTACGTCTGAAAACTAAAGAAAACAGCTGCCTTCAAGTTTGTCATTCACCTTAAGTTTCTCAAGCGCTATTGACACACATTGAATGCAAAACCAAATCTAAATATAATGCAGGTATCTAGAAATTCTAAATAAAGTAGCATATTGAACCACCGACCATTTATGACATGAGGAAACAGCAAATTCTCAGCGGCCAGTAGATTAATCTGGCAATTGGTAATCATGTCACGCATCAGCAGCGAAGCATTACCTTCATCAGCGGTGGAGTTCATTCTCGCTTAAAAATGGCAACAAACCGAGTTGAAATCTCAATCCAATGTACTACGTTAAATACTCTAATTGAAAGTTATCAAGCACGTTTCATTGAAAGATCATGAACTATGTTTTGCACACATGTCATTTAAAAACGCCTTTCATTATCAAAAGGTAATTATGTTTTGTAAGGTAATAGCAGCGCCGATACTTTTTAACAGATCAGACCTGGACTGCCAACACCAATAAACGATCCAGAATTCAAGCCTCGGAAATGAAATTTCTGAAGGCTGTAAAGAAGTTAAGAAGTGCACAAGAATGGATCGACTAACTAATGATTGCATACGCAAATACTTGAAGATACAAGACAGCAACCACAAAATAATAGAGTACAGTAAAACATGTGAAGTTGAAAATCCTTGTAAGTTGAACACCTGTCTAAGTTGACCGCTTTGTTAGGTACAGAATTAGTCCTATAGTATAAATAACCTATATAAGTTACCGCTTATCTAAGTTGACCACTAAAGTATTACATTGCAAGTGGTCAATTTACTCAGGACCACTCAGTCTCAGAATAGATGAAAGAGACATGTAGAACGAATGGGCGACAACCGACTGCCATAAAGACTGATGAAATACAGAGCTAGAGGCCGCCGAGCCATTTTACAGAAAAGTCAACCCTTTGTCCCGCACGTGACGATTCATATATTTCTTTTAAAACGAAATAATTTTAAAGGGCAATGACGAAATTTTTTGCTTAAGAAATCACACATAAGTTTGTAATTTGTTAAGCAGAAAAATTTGTTCATTAATATTGTTAAGTATTATTTTTAATGAAATGTATGAAGCGTCACGTGCAGGACAGAATGACCTTTTTCCGTGGAATGGCCTTCCGTCGGATTGATCAGTGGAGCCGGAACAGGCTGTAAGCTTTATCCTTGATGTAGATCAGTGGTTCTAAACCTAGGTAGATCACATATGATAAAAATAATATTTTGAAACCAATTATATTTGGTGAAATGAAATGAATCCAAAAGTTTTATTTAATTAATTCATTTAGTTACAACAAAAAATGACATAGATTAATTTTCTCTACAGCTGTTCGCGGATCGATCGCAGGAAAATTGCTCGCGTACCACTAGTGGTTCACGGACTAAAGGTTGAGAAGCACTGTTGTATATAATGATTATCAAAAGCTGTCAAATGATTTTCGCATGTAAGTTGTTTGAAATTTGCGTTAACACTAGAATTACGGAAGGGGTCATTTTGACCCCAAGCAAACTTTTTTTGCTAACTGCTCTTTTATATTTTTACTAAATTCTTAATCCTTTCTTGACATTTCATAAATCATTGTGCTGTGTGATACTATATAGATTTAAAGAAAAAATTCTTTTGAACCCCAATCGGAAGGTTATACCTGGAATTACGGGAGATGTCATTTTGACCCCTTTGAGAAAAATCAAATGCTAATGCATTTCATTGCAGTATATTTTTGTTCTGAAAGCTATATTTGTTTTTGCCAATAAGCAACGAACAAAAAACTAATAAAAGGGTGTTTGCATAACATCACACCTGCCTGTCACGTGATTCGTAATACTGGAAATTAGTGATGTTCCGGATATCCGTATCCGCGGATATCCGAGGAAAAATAAAGATCTGCATCCGTATCCGTTACTTTTTTGACGGATCTTAAACGGATCTTTTCTATTCTAAATTTTTTTAAATATTTGAATAAAAGACTTTTAAATTCCGTTTAAATTAGGTTTTATTCCCTAATTAAATTATGAGGTATCATTTCAGAAGCCAACGGTCCTCTGAGACATGTTTATTTTTTAATTTTTAGTTTAATATTAGTTTTTGTTATTGATATGGGGTTTCTGTTTTTCTTCATTTTGGTTTTTCCCGGCATCTTTCAAAAAAAGTGAGACAAAAGTTTCTATTTACTGCTTGTAAAGGTGTTCCCGGCTCTGTTACTTCGTCGATCGGAGTAATTTGGGTGGAATGGGTCAGCGCTGCATTTATGCTGAAATAAAATGCGAAAAATTATTTCTAGCCTATCCAGTAGCAGCTTTACATTCCTGCTCCTGTATCCTACATCTACCGAGCAAGATAAAAATAATTTTTCACATTCCATCCAAGCATTAATGCTGTGCTGACCCGATCCTTTCAACTCTCCATCAATTTTAACGGAGATTTCTTCAAAGAATAAATCATAGTCATTATTATATTTTCGCTGTAGATGACATTTTTTGGAGAAACAGTGTTATTGTAGTGACGGGAATACCTTCCGTAATAAATTTTGCACTTGGATAGTTGAATTGGGCAAAAACATATTGAGATCCGTATCCGCGGATCTTGACACTAATGATCCGGATCTGTATCCGTATCTGCGGATCTACTTTTTTAACGATCCGGCACATCTCTACTGGAAATAGACTTTCTAAAGAAAAGAGAACAGTGAAAAGATATTATAAGCATAGATGAATGATTGTAGGTTCTGCTAGATGATTTAATTTTTAATCATTTTTGATAAAACAGTTTGTTTTAATTAGGCGACTTTTTGTTTTTGTAAAAGCAAATTATTGTCTCGTAAAAGAAGGTAAGGCAAGACGAAATTGTAAAAATGCTGCGAGAACTAGACACTCTAGATCAAATGGGAAGGGAATACTCCCTGAAATTCCCTCTCACCCCTTTGACCAGTATATTATATATCTTCCACAATATTTTAGACTGAGCAGCTATAAATACCTGAATTGTGTTCAGGACATGTACAGAAGAAAGTATCAGTGGAAGAATTTTTAATTACGTTTAGCAGAAAGAGAATTCAGAGAGGAACACATACCAAGTATAAACAAACTTTTTTCAGCTGCAAATAAATTTATGTCGGTGCAAGATTCAGTAGAATAAAAATAAAAAAAAAGAAAGAAATGTCAAGCAAATGAATGTTAGGGTAAAAAAAACTTAACTTTGTGTCACTGCAGGATATCTGTACGTCGATTTTGTGCATAGAAAATTAGAAAGATTAGCTCGTGCAAAAAATGCTGCGCAAACGAATAACCTTGTAAGAACAATTATTTGCTGTTTTCTCTTTTAGTAAAAAAAAAGCATTCATCTACTTAAATATTTAGGTACAAAACTGTTTACCCCCCCCCCCCCCCCGTGTCCGTTTACCTTGTCGTGGTAAGGGGGCGGCTTGAGGTGTGGTGAGTTCGGGGCGAGCTCTTGGGCGGATAGTGAACCCCCAGTTGCTCAAACAGAATATCGGCGGGAAGGGACTTTTGTTCCCTTCCTTCCCTTACCAAATTCGGACAAAAACCCCTAACCCAAACTGTCTCTACCGTGCCGATGACTGCGTGGTACCGGGGGTAGTCGGGGTAAAATATTTGGGGAACACACCTCTTTTCATAGGATATAATGACAAACTTGACGGATTTTCGTTAGGCCGAAAGAATTTTAGTTTAGATTACTTAGACCAGCTTTCATTCAAAAAGCAAACTTTTTTTTTAAGGATTTTTGAAACTAATTTACATTAAATGGTTTAGCATTATTTACAATGCTATACCTTTATGTCGAGGAACGGCGTCCCCCCCCCCTTAACTACAGCGCTGGTTGTGATGGTAGTTCATAAAATTACGAAGAAATTCAGTGCTTGAAACACATTTTTCAACAAACTTACAATAAAAATCATTTGGACTATTTGGGAGTTCAATCGCTTCACTCCAGGCACGGATCCAAAGGGGGAGGGCAATGGGGCAATTGCCCCCTAGAGGAATCAGAGGCGCCAGTAAGAAGGGGGCGCCGAAGGCGTATCCGGCTACTATTACTTTCAGCTACATGGTTATAAACACTCAGAAAAATTTACTAAAAAATTATGTTGACATGAAACATTATTCAAAAAAGCACAATCAAAAAAAAAAAAAAAACTAGTAGTTCCCCCTCTCTCCCCCTATCACCTCGAAGGAAAAAAAAACTCTAGCTTAAACCTAATCTTTGAGCAAGCAGCAAAATATTTCCCACGCACTCAATTACATCAATGATTTTAATTTCTGTTTTTCGCGTAATTTATAACTTAAGGGGCGCATAAATTAACTTTAAAATTAAAGGGACGCATTTTGTTTTCACTCAACTGAGTTTCATGTATCGAAAGTAGTAAATAATTTGTGTCAGTAATGTGTGACACAAATGTAGATTTGTAACGAATAATTAAACACCAAAAAAAGAGGGGAAAGAAAGATAGTTGGAAAATTTATTTGTCTCATTCATCTATGTGGAGTGGGGCACATCCGTGCCGCTCTGGGGGGCGCAATGTTCGCAACATATAAATGTTCTCTCAGAATTTAGGGGAAGTTTCGAAATTGGTTACAAAAGAAAGACATTTGGAGAATTTATTTGGTTCGTTCATCGGTTATCAATCTGTAGGGCACGTCCGCTTCCCCCTAGGGGATGAAATATTTGCAACTTATGAATTCTTCCAAAAAATTTTCACCAGTTCTCAATCTGTGGGGAGTGGGTCGCATTTTTCAAGCAGGCGCAGTATCCATATGAGTTTTCCTTTAAAATTTAGGGGAGAGGGGGAGTTTTGGAATTAGGTACTAGGGTCATTCCATGCGAAATGAGCAAATCAGATGTGACTGACATGTCACAGATTTCAATGAAAATTTTCATTTTTAGGTAAATCATGCATATTTATAAGGGAATGCAAAGTATGGAAGTTTAAAAACTGTTTGTTGCTTTGTTATTGAAATTAGAAGTTGATGCTTACGCTCAGCTTAAATTTTCAGAGTTCATGGCAGCCAGTTTGTGACTCAATAACTCCATAAGTTATAAACGTACACTTAAAAAATAAATATTTCCACATTGTATAAACAAAACTCTATTAGGAAAGAGAAAAGTAAAATTTATGTCATCCGTTCTGGGAACTCCAGAATGAAATCCCATTATGTTCTACAATAGTTTATTTAAATAATTTTTCGTTGCCAATAACAATGAATTTTTGCTTAATAATTTTTTACCAAACAGAAAAATAGCTGAATGTTCAAAGGTAAAGACAATGTGAATAGCAAACTAAAATGTGATTTTTGCTCTTTATGGGGGGGTGAAGAAGTTGGAAAAACAGTGCCCCCTCCTGAGCCGAATCCTGGATCTGCGCCTGCTTCACTCCCGCATGTTACACAAAAATAGTCAAATTTAGTACAGTCAAAGATGTGTAAGGGTTTTAAATCCGTCAATAGATGTGGAAGCGAAACTTGCCCAGTCAATTGATTTCGTAGAATGTAGTTCAGTAATTGAATCAATTAAAAAAAGACAAATTCAGAGGCTGGTATGAGAATTTTTCAGTTATTTGTACCAGGCGCGGTTTCCTTCGGGTCATTATACCCCCCCCCCCCATCCTCACACTGCGTTTGAGCATTTATCTTTCGAAATTTCCGATTCATACTCCCTATGTATGGTACTACACCCTTGATATGATACTTAGTACTATATTATGAAATATATCTTGAAAATTAGTATTTACCAATCTCGCGTTCAAATAATATCAAACACTATCTTTAAGATTGTTATGCATCTACATTGGTTCAACTATTTTTGCCAGCTAGTCGTAGCTTTTGTTAACATCATATTAAAAAAAAAAAAAAAAAAACCTGAAGACAATTACAAGAAAAAATATCTAATATTTTTAACAAATACAAAAATTAAAGATTTATCTTTTCATTTAATCCTTTCAAATGAAAATTAATACAAGAAATAAAGCGAATACCACATAAAAAAGTAACTTTTTCATGAACTAGCTAGAAATTTAATAACCCAGTTCAAATTTTTTCTTGTTTGAACCAAATATTGAACATACGTCAAATACTTTTAATTCAATAAGTTTTTATTATTTACCTTGACTATGCTTGCAGACGTCGCCTTCAAAAATTCTCATATAACTCGCCTCATTTTTCCGCAAAAGTTCACCGATAAAAACTTCATTTCAGTATAAAACCCATTCTAATAGCACATACTAAAAACAGGTATTCTGCACGTGAATGTTTTTCCGCTAGGTTTCGCTTCGCTGCACTTTACACGCTTCATTTAAGGAAATGTGACGTCATACCTTTAAAAATGTAGATTTCGTCTTCTATATTCTTTCTTGTACTTGCATATTAAAATTTTTAGTTTTAATACACCAAAATAAAGTTTGAAAACTAATCGAAATAACTCCAAACTAAAAATTAGCTTCCCTAACATTATTACATTTGTTTCTTCGTAAAATTTCATTTCTAACCGAAAAAAAAAAAGATTGGATGAATTCGAACTGTGTGTATTTTGGAATAAAAATTGTCATCAGCTGCTTGCAATTTAAATTACGAATTCTCAAACTTTTTCAACCAGGAACCAGTATTTTTTGCAACATTTTTACTCGGTCCTGTTCTACATAATATCATATTAAAATTGCTAATTTCAATTTTGAGTTAATGAATTAACTGAAACAAATGGATTATTTATTTTAAATAAGTTTTATTGGGCGTAGTAAATTAAATTTCACTTTTCATATTATAAATTTGCTAATTTCAATTTTGATTTAATGAATTAACTGAAAAAAATGGATTGTTTATTGTAAATGCGTTTCATTGGGAGTAGTAAATTAAATTTCACTTTTCATAATAAATTTAAAGGATATTAGAAATGTAATTTAGTAATATAAACGATTTTTAGTTGCGGAATCATTTAAATGAGTTTCATTAAACGCAATAAATTAAATTTCACTTTTCATTATAAATTTGGCAGATTTTTAGTAATAATGATAAAAAGCAGCGAATTTTGTTTTACTTAGTTAAGTACAAATACGAAGGATGAGTAATAGTTTGACATCTCGTGCATTTAAAGAATTTTTATTGCATACAGTGAGGTACTTAATGGTTTAGTTCTTTTTGTTCTTTTCTTTTTTTTCGAGGACTGGTTTCCGCCCCCTCCCCAACCTAAATTAGTACTTGCCCACTATTAATTACACTGCGCGGCAAAATAAAACCTTCAAAATGCTTCTGATACTATTCTTCTTTACTAATAATGAAGCTGAGTCTGTCTGGATGCCTCTCTGTCCGGATCTCTCTCTCTCTTTCTCTCTCTCTGTCAGGTTCTCTGTCGGTCTGTCAGGATCTCTGTCTGTCTGTCAGGATCTCTGTGACGCGCATAGCTTTTGTAGCATGGGGGTGTGCACCTCGAAGCGATTTTTTGAAAATTCGATGTGGTTATTTTTCTAGTCCAATTTTAAGAACATTTTCCAGAGCAAAATTATCATAAGATGGACGAGTAAATTACGAAATTATCATTACGTGGAACCGTAATATGGGCACTAGCCACTGGCTACTAATGTCGTAAAAAAAGGTTGTCACTTTTGCACTTTTGGTAGATTTTTTTTTCTTTTTTTTTTTTTAATATGCACGCAGCGTAAAAATTAAAAAATATGATACTCTACAAAAACAAAAGACAAAATATCCCTGGATATATCTTTTAACATAAAGATAAAAGCATACAACAAAAGAAAATATTTTGCAACTTATGTTTTTTACAAATGTAAGCAATTATAACTAAATGAATGCAAATATGAAAACTCATACAGACTTTTTTTTTTTCATTGGTCAGAAAATTTCTGTCACCTAACACGACTATGTTTCACGGAATGTGGGATTGTAAAAACTCATTAACGCAAAAAAAAACCCATTATTTAAAAAAGAAAACAGGCGATCTTGAAAACGGACCATTTTTAACTGCGAGTAGATGTAAAAGCGTCAAGAATCATTGGTTTTCTTACTCTTAAGTAGAAAATCAGCCGTCAAGATAAGACGGGTGAAAATTATTTCTACATTTGATCGAAGCCATTGCCTGTTTGGTGATATTTTGATAGTTGAAATTTTAACTCTAACTCCACGGGATTTACCCTAAACTCCAGTAGATTTGAGAAGCTCGAGAATGCTTCTAAGAGATGAAACAATTTCTGTTGCTGAAGCAATCTAAGACACATCGAATGCGTTAATAAATGCTCATAACAAACTGCCGATGTTTAACAACAGACACGCGTGCAACGCAATGTTTTACCTTTTTCTTTAATTTTATGAATCACCGTAAAGTAGCGTATTCGAGCGCTGGAGTTGCGAATAGCGTTCATTGTTGACCGCTTTTTCGTTTCTTCATTCTCCTGAAATGACACAGTCTCACCAGTAAAACAGTTAAAATACCGGATCCAGTTCAGTCTTGTCACAATAAAGCCTTTTCCGGCATTTTAAACATTACCAAATCATATTATCAAATTATCATGCCTAGGCGCGAATTTTATTGTTGATGACGTCAGGAGCGTTACTCGATTGTTGGCTATCAATGAGGTTTGAAAATATTCGGTTTGCTGAAATGAACGACGAAAAAAAAAAAAACGATTTGTACAAAATCAAGGTAACGCGTACTAGAGTCTCAAGGGAAGAGCTCAAATAGGATTGAAAGCTTGCTGTTGTCGCGAGATATTATTTTTGCAAAAAAGGATTATAAGTAACGACTTATAATCGACTTATTCGGAACTCCAGCGCTCGAATACGCTACCTTGCGGTGATTTACAAAACTGCCGAAGAAACTAAAACATTGCCACGTTGCGTTCCACGTGTGTCTGTTGACGTAAACACAGGCAGTTTGTTCTGAGTATTTATTAACGCAATCGATGTGTCTTAGTTTGCTTTCAGCTACAGAAATTAATTCGTCCCTTAGTAGTATTCTCGAGCTTCTCAAAATAATGTTAGTTTTCATTATTTATTTAATAATTGGTGAAAGTGAAAATTCTGGATTAACAAACTTGGATAACGTTATACAAGGTAAAAAATTTTATTGTTTTGTATGAATTTGTAAGAATATGGGGTTTTTTTTTAATCTTAAATTAATTAAACTTACCATATTTTACAGCAGCATTTAGTTGGAATGGACAGTATGCAAAATATTTTCTTGAATATATTATCGTAGAACAAAATGAATAACCGAGAAAGAATTTACTTTATTCCTTTTATTCTCAGCTAAAAGGTTTCGCCAAATTTGTTTAGGGTTATAGTTTTAGTATAGTGCGAGCAAAGTAGCCTTGGCGAGATTTCGCGTTTTTAGTTAAACCATTTTTAATTTTTATCATGAGTGGAATAAAATGGTAGTAAGATTACAGAATTCGATAAGTGAAAAGAAATAATGGTCAATCAACTGAAAAGAAAACTACCACCATATATCCGTGAGAATTTTGTTGATGATTTGCATAACATGACACAATTAAATCGTAACTCAGAAATTAGAAAAATCGAAACAGAAAATTTTTAAACTAACTGATTCGGGAATTCGAGAGAAATAACTCAGCTACAAATGGAAAACAATAAGCGCTAGCCAAGCAAGGCAAAAAAGTATCATCTTCTTTCGATAACAATTTGTAATGTCATATTGAATTTTCTAGCATTAATTGTTATCCTTGTCAGGCCACAATTATTATTTAGTTTTATCAAGAATTGATAAATATCGAATTCAACATCGTGGAAATAGCTGCTTAGAACTACGAACTACGTAGTTTGCATTAATCTTTGACGTTTAGTAATGCTTCTTGAATTCTCATTTCTTTCTACGTGGGCCAGAATATCCACAAGACTTTGAAAATTAATTTAAAAAGAATAAAGCGAAAAAATCATACGTACGAACAAAAATCACAACACTTTTAGCATTTTCTTCGTTACCATGTGCGTTTGTTTTAGTTTTTAAGTCCGCCATTAGACAGTGACTTCAGTGCCCCCTATAGTTCGTTGGAGTTGTGAATAACGATTGCAACAGATTAGACTTGAAATTGAAGCTACAAGGCTGTGTATTATTTTGTTCATTTATACTGTAGATTATTTTGTTCATTCAGTCGTTCGTTAACGACTTATAACGATTATTTTGACGACTGGGACTCTATTCTTTAGCATCCATTTTCAATGAAATGTTCGCTCGTTGGCAACGAGCCACTGCTAATCTAGAGCTTTAAAATATTATGTAAAATGACCTCCTAAATCCAAATATGACCACCGCTCTTTCACCCTCCACTTTTTGGATATGGCGAGTGCCATTTTTTTCCCCGTCTTCGCCAATTTCATAGTCGTTTAATCATTAACATTCTTCTAAGGTACTACATAGAAGAAAAGTTCAAAACCATGAACATTATTAGTGAGAACGGAAAACTACGGGGGCATTTCCCCCTAAAAATATGTAAATACTTAAAAACAATCTATTTTTTTACAATTGGTTCCCTTATTTTCCTACCCTGAGTATCTGACTCAACTGACAAAAATACTTTCAAGTTGTAAAAGTTTTTTTTTTTTTTTTTTAAATGTTGCTAACACCGCATGTTGCATACCTAGTGTTAATATTTTACATCATGTTTTGGTAGAAATATGCAAATTATTAAGTTATTTAACTTTAAATATTGGAAGTGTTCTTTTTTGCTAGGAGGATATGTTTTTTTTTTTTTTTTTTTTTTTTTTTTTTTTTGCTTGAACTTGGTTGGGATATGTTTGCCTGGACAAGCTGTTTTCTAAATTTATTTTGCAAAACCTCCAGAAAAATGAACAAAATAATATACAGCCTTGTAGTTTCAATTTCAAATCTAATCTGTTGCAATAGCTGGAAATATCAGCTAGTAAAACATAGACTTTTTTGCTTGCAATGTTACATCAACATAGTTGAGAACTTGAAAAGTTTTGTAAGATTAAAAATCAGAATGAAAAATTATCTTCGAGTTTTGGCGATTATAATGACTTTTTGGTTCTTTTAGCTTTATCAAAAACTTTCTAACAGAATCCCCCCCCCCCCATGCAGATTTTCTTCTAGTTCGATCACCGCCACGACTCCACTTTGGATTTTGATTTGTAATCGTCTTTTTAGCTATATTACTTAACCTTGTTGGTTTCAATTGAGTAAGATGCGGAAAAAACTTTTACACACTGGAATTACCTTTCCGTTATTATTGAAAATGCTATAGTTAACATTGAACCCATGTGTGCATTGTACAAGTCACATGACTCCTACAATGTACGAATTCATTCGAAATTCGTACGGCAGTTAAAGATCGTGAAATGATTAAAATAAAAACCCAACGGAAGCTCTAGTCTTTACTACAAGGTTAGCATAAAAGAATATACCAGTTTTTAAAATTTGTATTTCATAATCATACCACTTTAAATGATACATAAAGATAAACTGGTCAAGTTTTTTTGAACATTAGAAACTAATTAAACGTGCATGTTCGGCACTAGCGCAGTCAGAAGTCCCTTCCGGAAAGGTTCTTTTTTTTTTTTTTTGGTGACAATAGTCCTTACACGTGTATCAGCTACTGTATTAGAATTGGCAGCAATGTTAAAACCAAGACCTTTGGGAGGTGAGCCCCTCCCCCTCCCCTTCTCTGCGGCCCTGATGTTATGCAACGCTGGATTGACTGTGCAGGTGATGATGATTTACCCTTCTTGGCTTTCGCAGCCAGATCCCCAAACCTAACCTTATGTGATTTTTTTAATGAGGTTTCGTTAAAGACAGTGTTTATACACCGCCACTGCCTACAACATCATAAGAACTGAAAGATTACTTATGTGCAGCATTACGAAAAATTGACAGTGAAACACTCCAATAATGTATGTTATAGATGTGTGTCGCTATACGAAAGACGCACATATCGAACATTTGTGATTGAAAAAAAAGAAAAAACTTTCACAGTTAATTTTTATTTTTATGTATCATAAGTGTAATAGTTTATGAAATATAAAATTTTAAAACCGGGATATTCTTTTATGCTAACCCTGTATTTAAACCTGTTTGGGTATGTCTATGTGTGTGTCTGTAACACTCATCTGAACTGTCAATGTCTGCCAGGTCAATACTGAATCTGGATACTGGTACCGTTGGATACCGAATATCCAGGGGAAGTCATTGCGGCCCGGTCTCGTACCTCTGCACTTTAAAGATTAAAAGATATAAATTGATAACAGCTATCTGCAGAACATCCAGTGGAATCCCAGGAATGTCATTATTTTACTTTAAGAGAGACAAACATTACTTCATCTGAAAGAAAACTTCTAAGTTATCCCAGTGGCACCCCAATAGTTAATAGTCACAGAAAGTCACTGTGACTATTAACAAAATTTCCTTATTGGCAAATTTTGGTTGATAGTTTGGAAAAATTATCACGGCAAAAATTGGAGTTACATTATTTAGTTTTGGTGCGCTCATGGTTATCTTTTTTATTTTCAATTGAGTCATTTATTTATTCCTTCATTGAAAATCAATTTTGCAAAATGATGTGTTCAAAAGTTGACATTGGTTTCCAACAACTGGATGGCGATGTCTTCAAGTCTGGAAACTTCTGGAACGCGACAAAATGAGATGGCGCTTTGATCCTCCGAACACGAAACTTGTCCACCTCTCTGCGCATCGAGCCGCCTTCCGCCTCTCAAAACTCCCCCCGACTCCACCGGCGAAATTCGATATCCTGAACTTCTGATCAAGGGCAAGGACAAAGCTTCGAGTCGAACGGGCTGTTCATGACAGAAATCATGTTTGCTTCAGCTACAGTAATATCTTGAGCTCTCTGACAGTGAATTACATTGTGAGAGGTCACGTGATGGGCATTCCGTTTCTTTCCATGTTCGATTATTCTTGAAGTACGAGAATTGCTTTTTCTCCTATTATAAAATAAAATGGCTAAAAGATCCAAGTGGCGTTGAAACTTGTTTTGAAGAGCTTAAATTTTTTTATTAGTTTTCATCTCTCTAGCCATTCGATCCGAAATTACATGATTAGGTAGATCATGTTTTTAGCTCACATACATGAACGATTTTTTCTTTTTGTTTTTAAAATCTTTCTTTTCTGCAAAATATAAACACATATTGATAAACCTTTTTAGTAAAAACAATTTTCCCATTTTCTTATTCAGGACCTTCATGGGTTTTGTGGTAAAAATGCCACCATTTTCAATACCTAATCACAGAGTTACTGTAATTCTAATAAAGATATTAGAAAGTTATCTTTTTTAATAGAAAAAGAAATTAATATTAATAATACTCAATTTCTGCTTGTGGATAGTAAGTTTATGGAACTCATAAACGTAAATACAGACATAAATCGTATCTGTAAACAATTTATAACTTAATTTGCATTGGAGTTAATGAATTCCTACCAATTGTCCATATTCGGCACAAACGTAAATATCTATCATCTGGATACCTTGTTTTACTAGCTCAGTTAACGTAAAACATAACAAGAAAAATGTTTGATGATTTGCATCTTTTAATTTTTATGGTGAATGTGTGACACGATCAGCACTTCTTGTGACAGAGGGACAGGAAACATAAAAGTAAAAATGTTATAAAATTGTTTTATCCATATATTTACAGTATCCCCCCTCGTTTTGTCCCGCTTGGCTGCTTGAAATCCGATCTTCTTGATCCCTGGACCACTGCTTCTAACAATCATGCGCAGTGGATACATTCCGGCCTAGTCTTTATGCAATATGTCTGAAAGATAATCCACCATCTCGTAGCCCTAATAATGCACCATCACCACACTAGTGTGATGGTGATTGCAACACCTTAATCAAACTTGGTGAGCTGTTGATAACGGTTTCTTCGTTTTCTTAATGGCATTCTTGTCTAACATCAATTCAGTACGTCGAATTTCGCAGAAAAATAACGCTCACGAACTTTACAGCAGGCATTTAAAGCAACTTCTAATTTAAAAGTTCGTCGCCATTAGTGTTACACTTATATGCACTTATTTAATCAATGTCTTCTTTCAGAAATAAAAACACGCCCACCAAAGTTCGTTTATCCAGCAAAAATCTTTTTTGGTGTTGGGATTTTTTTTTTTTGTTTTTTTCGGCCAGTGCATTTTGAAATGTTTCAAGCATTATTTATGAAATTTGAGGAAAGAACGTCATAAATGAAACGCAACATTTTAAAACTTACACTTTTACACTTAATCTTCTTAAAGCAGAGAAAAAAACATAATATTTTATAGGAAAACCTTATGCACGACAAATAGTTCAATCAGCGGCTTTATACATATTTTTCTTCGTGATATCTTACTTTTAAACTTTAAAATCGCTCTCCTGAAAAATCACGATTAATTGGGACATGAGAGGAGCAAGGAGTGAGCAACATGGCCTGCCCCATGCAGACGGTGAAATTGAATGATAGCCACAATTTCACACCAAGTCTTCAACACTAAAATTACAAGAGGGGTCATCTTGACCCCAAGCACCCTTATTTTGCTAAATACTCCTCAGTATTTAAATAAAAAGCTTAATCACTCTTTGACTTGTCCTAAATCTTCGTGCTGCGTGATAATATAAAGGTTTCAAAAAATTGAGGTTCGTTTCCGAAATTTTAAAAGTATTTTTTTTTATGAAAGAGCATGCTTACAAACATAGGATCTGACCATTTTTAAATAATTTGACTAAGTTTAATATTTAAAAAAAATTACTTAAATCGGAATGCTTTCATTGCTTATACTTCTGCTGATGACATCACAAATGATGAAATGCCATTCAATGTTGCCATTCACAGAACAAAATATTTAATTCCCATCTTCACTCACGTGTATTGGCAACAATATGGTTGATAGCAAGCTTAGAGCGCTATTTTAATTCGCTTCTTGATTATTATAACGTTTAAACGCGATAAAAAGATGCGCCAAAGAGCATCATTTGTGACGTCATCAAGACCACGCCTTGTTTGAAAAATCGGACATTTAAATAAATTAATAAAAAATAACTGTTGGTAAAATAAAAAAAAAATTTCTCTGTCCATGTTTTTTTTTTTTTTTTTTTTTTTTTTTGCTCATTCTATCAATTTCAGTCAGACGAAAATCAAAAATAGTCAGCAATACAACACTTGTAGCTGTCGCTAGGGTGTTGAGATGATACACTAAATACTGTATTGCGTTGAGGAAAGCCTTCGAACATGGAACCAAAAAACTTATAATTCGTTTTTATTCTACTTGGGAATTTCGAACCGGTGCCATCTTCAGCAAAATATTCAGAGCTTTCGATGGGCACATAATGTTAACATGTGCAAGTATTTTTTCCTCCCCATATTAGAGAATTTATATAAAAATTGTGTTTTATTGCGCCCCTAACGGATTTTTCCCCTATAACGGGACGAAAACTACTGTTATAAAGTTTTACCAAAATACACTCAGTAGTTTTTGCGTGAAAGAGTAACAAACACCCATACAGACAAACTTTCGCATATATAATAGTACTAAGATTATGCAGGGAATTATGCAGATTTCTTCTCAGAGGGTCTCAGAGAGCCCCGCCGTTTTTCTAGGTATACGAAGATCGCCGTAACTCTACTGTTAAATATGCCGCTATCCTTAAACTTTCGGCGAATTTAATGACCAACGCAACGGGCGAAGGAGGACAAATAGTTTTTGCTTCAAAATAAGATCTCAATATGCTCTTTCGACTGTTTCTTATTTCAACTTTTTCATTAAGAACTTCTATTATACTTGGCATGTTTGTCACGGAAAAATCTGAGGCCTGCTTTTGCCTACATCTCAGCAACTAGACCACTGAGAGACTTCAGGATTTCACTAAATGATTTGCTTAATTTTAAAAGGTACAACTTGGAGCTAAAAAAATTCAATTTTAAAATAAAATTATTATTTTGGTTAGGATTGAAAACAGCAACTTTCATGTAATTTCCTCCATTAAATGATTTCAATATGAAATCTATTGTTACAAAGATTCGTTGCCTTACAACAATAATAATAATAGTAATCATAATGAAAATTTTGAATGGCTTCTGTGGAGCAAGCAGGAAATCTATTCCCTATCATTGCTTTCATCTATGCCAATAATCGATAACGGGGCTTAGTAAAGAGACATAGTAGGATCGATATCACGAGTAACTTGTATATTTTTAGACATAAATTAGTTTGGGAAATATTTAATATTTAAATGGCTTTGTTAAATTTGTAAACGAATAAACCCTAGAGAGGAACAAAGATTACTTTTTAGTGCCTACTGCTTAGAGTTTCAGCCACGTATACAGGTTTTTTTCCTTTTAGTACGGAGCATTTATATGAAAAAATAAGGTGAAGTTTCGTTATAGTAACATTATTTTATTTCTGAAACACATTTACACTAAAAGGATTAAAGTAACAGAATTTTTTAAAAAATACTAAGCTTTTCATAATCACTCAAAAGGCCAAAATAACTTTTCTGACTCAGTAAAGACATTTTAAGTATTCCTATAGTTTTCAAAACGTTTAAGAAAATGATACTACAAACGAAGAAAAGTGCGGTTCTAGTCATTTAAAACTAAATTTTCCCGATAAGAAAAATATGCATGTTTCAACACTCAAAGTTATGATTGAAAGCTAGATAATGATAAGAGAAACTCTTCATGACTTGAGTCGCACTTTTCTTCGTTTGTGGTGACATTTTCTTGGAATAATTGAAAACTACAGGAATACTTAAATTGTCCTTTCTGACACAGAAAAGTTATTTTGTCCTTTTGAGTGCATTATGAAAAGTGCTTAGTTTTTTTTAATTCTGTTAAGTCATTATTACACTATTCATATGTTTCCATGGTTAGGAACAGAACAGATATGGTTCTTCTAAGAGGATTCTCAAGTTATAAAATCTGAAAAAGGTTTAAACTAAACTCTGAAATTTCTGCAAAATTTGTTTAAAAAAAATAGAGCAATGGATGCCATTCAACACTTTTCTACTCAAAAACCACTTACTCGATAAAAATTTATCATTTTAAAACTCGTGAAACTTAACTTCCAGAGCTTCAATACATTTAGTGTTCAAATTGTGTCAAAATGACTGTTTTAAGTTTTTCTGCCTGCCCTTCTGATAATCTAACTCGATTTGGATCACTGCCGATTTGTTTTAAACATGCAATGCACTTCAGGTGATTAATCTTGGGTGCAAGAAAAAGTCACTCCCCTAGCATGCTTGAACCTTAACTGAGAGAATTTTGGTACCGATTTATTAAACTCGGAGTTCTGTATTATTTTAAGGTTTTTTACATTTAGGCATTCAGAAGTTAATGTGCAATGTTGTTTTCGAACATTCACCATTAAAAAGACGGGAAATAACAAGAAAAAAAAAACATAGTTTATATGAATAATAGTAACGGACTTGAAGAAAATTTATGAGAAAACAACAATTATTATCACATTTATTACATTCAAAATGGACATTTGGGGAAACTTAGGGTAGTGACGCTCCCTTCAGTGGGCAATACCGCTCACCCAAATATCTCTAAATTGAACATTATTGAAAACCCATGATCGGTACCGCCATTTAGCTAGCTAACATGATTGTCAAATTATAGTAAGGATATATTTATAATCGGAAGAAAGATGTTTTTGCGTCTTCACGCAAGTAGTTTTACAGTCGTTTTGTTATACAGCTCCACAACATCTTACTTACAGGTAAATGTTGAAGCTTATTTTCAGATGTTAATTTCTTCATTGCGGCTATTAACTATTAAATGCATTATTTTTTTAAAAAAACTTTAAAATGTGTTCTTTGACTTTAACTTCTGTTCAAATTATGAGAAAAGTACTTTATAAAAATCAAAGTTTATGGTTTTTAAGTATGGTTTATGGCTAAACAACCACTTGGCAGCTTTGAGCTTCAACTGAAAAACAGCAAATAATTTGCCATCAAATTTCCCAAAACATTGTCAAAATTGGAAAAGGGCCTTAGTGATTAAGAAGTAGTAAACTCGATTCGTCATATAATTAATTAAAAGAAGTAGGTATTTTCAAACGCACTAAACTGTAAAAAAAAAAGTCTTTCATTTACGACTGCCGAAAAAAGAAATTATTTTTGTTTTCAATCAGATTGGTGACTATAGAAGTTAGAAATTGGTTTATAGCATCTTCAGTAAGTATTTTCTTGGTTTCTGGCAACTACAGTTTCAATTTGCTCTTATAGTACTTTAGAAGACCAAATGATTCGCTAGTCGGAGTAGCCAAAATTTGAGTGTTTTTCTCATCGCGGGAGTTCTTATGGAACTTTGATTTTTTCAAACGTGGGAATTTTTCTCATCAATGAGTACTTGTATGATTTGCCGAAAACTTTTGATTTTGTTTCATCAAATATCAAACCAGCTATGTACCTCAATGGACTAATGTAAATGAATAAATCAGTTACACATTATAGCTGTCGATTTTGAGTGAAATGGGTAGTGTGAGAAAAATTCTCACTCGCGAGTACTCAGGTAACTCATTTTGATTCGAGTTCTGGAGGTTACACCATTTAGTTTGTATTTGCTGTATAGATTAACGCTCTTATATTCTCAGGGAGCAAAATTAAAAGTTTGTGAGTGTCAGTGAGATGGAATGCATCTTAGAACTCTTGCCAAAAGTACATACTTATCCACGGTATGAAATGCGAAGTAGAATGGGAGCGCAACAAATTCCAGCAGCATGTTTGTAAAAAAAAAGTTGTCGTTGATTTCAAACTCTCGCATATAAATTGTTCGCATATAGTTTAATCAACTCCAGAGATTTGATAAAAATCAAGAAAGCAACAGTAGAAGCATCACATCGATCTTTAACTTCATTCTGATCTTCATCCTCATTTATTTATATAATAGTAAATTCACTGATCGAGTAACGCTGACGTTATCAACAATGAAACTCGAGCCATGGCATGATAATTTGATAACTCATTCAAATGAGCGCAACAAGAGCATCAAATTTTTATTTTTCACCCTCAATCAGATAGACTTGTCTTAACTGGACGTTTGCCATACAATCCGTGGTTGAACTGTAATTTTAGATGAATGAAGAAACTAAAAAGTGGTCATCAATGAATGCTACCTACTGGAGTTTAGGGTTAATCGACTGAAGTTGGGGTTAAAATTTCAACCATCAAAATAACATCAAACAGGCAATTGCTTCGTTCAAATGTAGAAACAATTTTCACTCGTCATACCTGACGGGTGGTTTTCTAGTTTGATTTATAAATACAAATGATTTGCTTACTTATACGTCCTATGAGATAATATAATTTCACAAAAAGCAATATATTTCAGGCAAATTGTAAACTATTTCCGTTACAGATGTCTGAAAGATTTTCGAATCAACTGTGTGAAGTTATTTGCACATTTGTATTTTAATATTTTTTACTCTTCATCAAAGTAAGTTAAAGGATTTCGATGTCGAAAGTTTTCTCATGTCTGTCATAAATAATATTTCAACAAAATAAATAAATTTTACCAAAGCTATTGCATGTAAGATGAACTCTAGAATGATTTTTCGCCACTTTATTTACAGACTGAGATCAATGTATACATTCTAAACAGCTGTGAAAACTTCCAACATAGCAGTGGTTTTCTAACCTTATCAAATTTATTTTATAGCGTTTACTTAGGAATGGCAACAGTTTTAGCTCCAGAGCAAACGCAAGATGAAAGTCAATTCTAAATAGAAAAACGTTTACGTGGCTTTTAATGGCGAGTTGCCGAAAGATTTCAAAGACCTCAAGCCGTTCAACTTGGTAATATCCTAGTTTCAAGATTCAATATTACTTTTCCAAGGCCAAAATATGTTCCTTGATTGAATTCGTGCAGGATATCTATCTATTCGTGATATTTTCATGGCTACACTAAGGGATAGAATGGCAGTGAATCTAATTCAAGTGCCTTTCGTGATATTTGAAAGCGGGAAAAAGGATTTTTTTTCCGTAAACTGTAACACTTTCATTTTCTTTTAAGCAGAAGTAAAACTGACTCGCCTTAAAGAAATGAATCAAAATTTCAATAAAATTGTATCCTGAAAAAAATGCATTTTGACGATATTCCATTGCATTTATTTTTATGTACAGTGCTGCAGTTAGAAAGAACACGGGAGAACGCTGTCAACAAAATATTTGTTTTTTTTATGGTAAAAATAATATATATTCAACATGCAAAGCAAATTGTTTCAAAATGCCTTTTCTTTTAATGAGCTTTCCCCCCCCCCCCGCAACCCCAAGGTGAGTTCCTCCCAAAAAAATTTCCAACAACAGCTCTGTAAATTATATATATATATATATATATATATATATATATATATATATATATATATATATATATATATATATATATATGTGTGTGTGTGTGTGTGTGTGCGTGTGTGTGTATGTGTGAGGGAAAACAGCGAATACTATACTTAGTGAAATGTCATGGACGGATCGAATCCCAACCCAGTGCTTCTAGTACATCTACAGAGGCTTTGCAGAAAAGAATGTGACAGCATTTATTCTCTGTAGAAAACACATTGTAAAAGTTATTGACAATAGCTAACAAATAGATCAGGTGTGTGAACACAGTACTACTTCAATACTATTAATGCACTGAGTAAAATCTCTCAGAATACAATCGCAGATTGTCACTTTACGTTATAGTCAAATACAGGGGGATATTATCTTGGATGATATTTTCTTATTATACTGGGTGAAATTTTCTTTTATACTTCAATGCCAATCAGTGTAAAAAAAAATGAGTACTAAGTACCTTGGGCTAAGGAGATTTTAAAACTTTCTCTTCTAGTCTAGAGATATTGAATTTGCCCCAAAGCCCTTTGTGTTCTTTAGAAGTTATTTCTTAGTCAGTGCGAAGCCATTGCAGAGGAAGCAATCTATATTGGCTATAATGCGCGGCACAAGCGTGCTTATCCGGACTAACTGGGATCAAAGGCTACCCCGAAAATTGAAATTCGGGATAGTCGGGGTAATGTGGACAGCAAGCAAAACAAATTCTTAAAATGGCTGTCTTACCGTTTCTGATAATAGAAATATTGGGTGAGTGCAAAAGTTCGTGCGGAAATGCAATAGATGGCGTTAGAACGGGTGTAACGTATTGTCATTAATGCCACTATCTACGTAAGTCAGATCGTTGGAAAGGTGACATGTGCAGCTTTCATTCCAATCAAAATAATTTGAGCAGATACGAACTTCTTCGAGAAAGATTACTTTTAAAATGAGTGTTGATAAAGTGCATTTACGGCATGTTATGCTTTACGAGTTTCGGAAGGGAATAAATGTTGCAGCAGCCGTAAAAAACATTCAAGACGTTTGTCAAGATAAAGCACCAGCTAAACGAACTGTGGAAAAATGGTTTGCAAAATTTCGTTGCGGAGATTTTAAGCTGGAAGGCGAGACACGCTTAGGTCGACCTTCTGACATTGATGACGGCGTTTTGCGTTCTATAGTTCAGAATACTCCGCGAATTTCAACAGAGGAAGTTGCTACAGCACTTAACGTTGACCGATCAACCGTTTTTCGGCGTTAAAAAAAAATCGGATTTGATTTAAAGCTCGATATATGGGTTCCCCATTTGTTGACCGAGAGCAACAAAATCCAGCGAATTTCTGCTGCCGTATCTTTACTCGAGCGGCTCAAAAACGAGCCGTTTTTGGATCGATTAGTGACGGGCGATGAAAAAAGGGTCCTGCACAACAACGTTCAGCGCAAACGCACAGGGAAACAGGCAGGTGAACATGGTGACGCAATGGCAAAGGCCAGTTTGCACCCGATGAAGGTGATGCTCTGTGTTTGGTGGGATTGCAAGGGTATAATTTATTTTGAGTTTCTCCTCGCCGGCCAAACGATTGATTCGGACAAGTACTGTCGTCAATTAACTAATCTGAACCGTGAAATCAAATAGAAACGTCCGAGTTTGTCAAATCGCAAAGGCGTAGTCTTTCATCAAGATAACGCTAGACCACACGTTTCAAGACAGACGCTGCGCAAACTGAACAGCCTGAAATGGGATGTCCTAACTCATCCACCGTATTCTCCTGATATCGCACCATCGGATTCTCACTCATTCCGGTCATTGCAAAATTATTTAAATGGGAAAAAAACTTGACTCTTTGAGTGCCTTACAAAACGTCGTGTCTTCGTTCTTCGAATCTATACCACGCAGTTTTTATGATCGGGTCATTCGTATGCAGCCAGAACGTTGGAAGAAGATTATAGACAACGATGGAGAATATATCATTGATTGAATAAAGAGTTTTGCTTGCCTAATCAATGTATGACTTTCGTTCACAAATTCCGCACGAACTTTTGCACTCACCCGATAAAATATGCTTTGTAACAAAATTACGTAGAATTCTTTACAAGGCATTGAAAATATAAAAATATAATTTTCAAATTATACTTTAAAGAAGAGTTGGACATTCAGTCCTTAGAAGGTATGGTTGCAGACTCACAGACATACGCACACAGGCTTTAACAGTATAGATCAGTGGTTCCCAACTTTTTTCACATCGCGACCCCTTTTTCGGTAACTAAACAACCCGCGACGCCCTATGTGTCCTTCTCCATATATATATATATATATATATATATATATATATATATATATATATATATATATATATATATATATAAGGGGGGTCCTTATTTTTGAATTTGCAGATAGTTTACGCGACGCCCCCTCAATTTGTTCCATTGTACAAATAAATGATCCTTGCAAAATTTTAAGTCAATCCATGAATATTAACACGTGCCCCTAGGGCCCCCTTCTTTGAGTTTCGAAGAAAAAATTGCGGATTTTTCTCTTTTTTATGTAAAAATATTCTAACGTTTTATATTTAAAGTAATTTTAAACCTCAATAGGTGCTGCTACTTCCAGACCGACCATTCTCTCACTTTCATTCTGTAAAATTTAACATGTTACAAAGAAGAAAATGTACACCAATTTCCTTGGGTCAAGCGTACCGCTCTTCTGCGCTTGTACTAACCAAGCGGCAGGGGAACATTTCTTCCCATCAAGATGGACACAAGGGATTCTATAGGCCATTAATGAATGGCCAAGGCCATTAATGAACGATCTTTCACAACAACAAATTGCCTCCGCCAGGCTTTGGGGGTGTTGATTTACAAAATTCCCTGTGTATGTAATAGGTGTGGCAAATAGAGTCGCAAGGTTTCAATGCTATAAATATAAGTAATTGCAATTATATTTTAATGCGCTGTTCTTTAGTTATAAACATACCTAAATGCTTATGCAATTTTTAATTTTTTAAATATAAATTTCGAAAAATCCTCGATTACTCCTAATATAAAAATATACTGTATTTTCCATAGCTAAAATATAAATTAAAAAAATATATCCAGATCAAAACAATGTAGAAATCTATACTTTAAATTAATATTCTTCTATTTCAGTACATAGTCCTTTATTATCATCAAATTCTTGCGATTCACAAGATTTAGAAACCGAAATAGGTATTATCTATCCTAACCTGTTGAACTTTTGTTTTCTACAGCTGGTTTACCACAATGAAAAAATCTTGACAATTATTGATATCTGCTCGCCTTTCATCACTGTTAGACAAACGCCATATTAGGGATAAAGATGTTGTTCATTTATTTACAGCCTATGTAGATGCAGTAAATTTAAATCCAAATGACCTAGTGATCAATCGTACATTCCTTAAGAGAGCAAAAGAAAATCTTCGAGAGTTAAAATTAAATTTCATGAATACAAATTCAGATTTTGTAGTTATTCACTGGGATACAAAGCTACATCCAGATGTAACTGGAAAAAGAACGCCGACAGGATTACCGTGATAGCTTCAGGTCCTAATATTGAACAGAAACTCTGAATTCCTTAGACATTTCTTCAATTGTATATGATATCTTAAGTGATAGCTCTTTATTGCTAACCGTTCTAGCTGTAGTGTTTGATACAACGACTTGCAATACCAACCGTATAAATTGTGCATGCAATTTTCAGAGCAAAAACTGAACGGTGGTATATTACATTTGGATTGCAATTATCATGCACTTGAAATCGTACTGCAAAGCGTGTCCTTAAAGAAGTTTTTGCCTTTCTTAGTTCTAGATCAGATATTCAATTATTTAAGCACTTCAAAATTTTGTGGAAAGATCTCCATCATTCAGAACTTATAACATTTCAATCCTAACACATACCACTTAAATTCTAAAAGACGAAGTTGATGACATATTATTGTTCGTAAAAAGCGGAATTGAGAAAGATTACGGAGAATTCTCATAACTTGTAATAATATTTCCTGGTGAATTTCCTCCTACAGAGATATGTTTTCGGCCACCTGGAGCTTATTCCTGAGACACATGGGTGGCAAAAAGAATTTTTGTTTGAAAATTTTTATATTTAGGAAACAATTTAAATTGACCTTACATGAAAAGAAAGCCCTTCAATGCTATTTTACAAAGCTGTTTTACAATTAAATGCTGTATGAAGATATGGTTTTTCGCAGCAACTCAATCGAGGCTAATTTGAATAATATAATATGTCTGAAAAACTAGCAGTGTACAAAATGACAACAAACATGCAGCAGAAGAAGTGATTGGAAAATTCATAAATCACTTATGGTATTTAGGAAATAAACTAGTAGCTTTTTCCGTATTGGATGAAGGAATTAACATTAAAGATAGGAAAAGACTAGTCCAAAAAATGCTTGTGATAAGGAAGACGTGTCTGATGACTGTTTAACAAATTTCAGATAACAGTAAATGATTTGGAATACTTTCTTAGTAAAGATCTTCCTCTTTATAGAATCAATTACGAGTCAATAAATCAGTTTGATAAGTTACAAATACTAAAATATTTTTTCCTATTTGATCCTGATTCACGGAAAAATGAATTAAGCTGTTTAAAGGGAAGAGAGATCGTTAAAATACTGAAAATTGTGAATGATACAACTGAAAGAGGAGCACAAATAATGGAAGAATTTCACAACAAATTTACCAAATATGAGTCACAAAGCAATTTCTTTTACAGACCGTCCAAGACTATCGGAAAAAAAATACACACTATCGAGATACATTGAGAAAAGCGTAGATTAAGAAAAGTTTCTAAAGCATTATTTCATTCTTATTCAACGTAAAATCTTTAGATTATATAAAGTAATTAAAAAGATTAATTTTAGTGCTACCTCACTGTAAAAATATTTTGCAAACCTAGGAGAAACGATGTACTGGGTCTAAAGTAAAAACTCGAAGATTTGTGGGAAAATTATCAAAAGTGTTAAAGTTCAACGGCCTAGGGGCACGTGTTATTATTGACCGACCGAGTTCAAATTTTGCCCACCTTACTTTTTATTATAGTGTCACAAAACTAGGGGGCGTCACTTGTTGAATTCCGAAAAAGAAAATTTCCCATATAAATAAGAACCACCCTAATATATACACACTCTCTGAAGATCGCTCGTTTCCTTCTGGGTTAATTTTTTTTTTTTTGTGACAGTGTGTTTTAAATTCTGAACACAGTTCAGTTTGCGCAACTTAATCACGCCCAATGATTCTGATTTTGAGCTGAAAATTTGTTTATGTCCAAGCATTAGAAAAAATCTAATGAGATTCAAAAATAGCGGTAAAAAATAGTTGTTCGTAACTCCAAAGTCTAAAGCGCCTTCTATCGGCGTTTTTTAAACTACATCTTCAAAATTTATTTTTAAGAGAATACTAATAAAAAGAATAATTTTAGCGAAAACTGCAAACGAATCGACCAATTTTTCCGTTTATTATGATGATTTGAAATTTTGTACCCTAAACTTGAATGCCGCCTATCTCCTTCGGAAGACGTTTGAGACCCTTATTTTTCCCATTATATTTTTTGTCCTGATATGTACTATCAACCCTTAAATATTTTCCCAAGAGTTCAGAAATTCCCTGTATCGTTAGTAAGTCCAAGCAATCTCGAAACACAAGAGTAATATAAACTTTAAGCTTTTGTTATGTTTGCTATCGAAACGTGATTAAATTACAAAGTATCAATCACGCTGGAGAACAAGATAACGTCTCCTTCGAAAGAAAGAAATTTTTTTCCGAATAAGTTGCGCCTCAGAAGAATTTGAACATTTTTTTTTTTTTTGAACAATCATGATTGCTTTGCTTATTGTTCCCACTTGACTGTCTTTAGTGTTTGGCTCCCTTTTCAACCCTGCCGTCTTCTGCAAGCGCGTCAAGTCTTCTCCTGGTTGGTGGCGCCCATGTCCTACACACACGCACTCTCATACACACACACACACGCTCATACACACACACACACGCTCATACACACACGCACGCTCATACACACACACACGCTCATACACACACAACATGCATGCTCATACACACACACACAACATGCACGCTCATACACACACACGCCTTTACACGCATACACACACGCCTACGTGCATACACA
Source organism: Uloborus diversus (assembly GCF_026930045.1). Taxonomy (NCBI): domain Eukaryota; kingdom Metazoa; phylum Arthropoda; class Arachnida; order Araneae; family Uloboridae; genus Uloborus; species Uloborus diversus. The sequence continues at coordinate 86,839,034 of NC_072731.1, read as the reverse complement.
CTCTCTGTCGCAAAAATAATCTATGCACCCAGATGAAATTGAGCTACCCTCAGGAAACTTGGCAGGCATGTGGTGTATAAGGATATAAAAAGATGATTAAAAATTCAGAATAAAAGATAATTTTATTAAGCAGTTACAGCATGCAAAAGGTTACAAATCAGTAAGTAGTAAAGCTGCCTTTGGCAGCGATACAAGCCGAAACACGACGTGGCATCGAATCAATTAAATCGTTTATGGCCCCCTAAGGAAGATCATGCCTTAATCTTTGCAACTGCGTCGTTAATTCCCTTGTATACCGGGATGGTTGCAGTTGCCTTCCCAGCACGTCCCAGACATGCTCTATTGGCAAAAGGTCTGGTGACCTGGAAAACCATGGGAGTACGTCATATCCCTGAAGACAATGTTGAGAGAGTCGCGCAGTATGTGGACGAGCATTGTCCTGCTGATAAATGGCACCTGATCGACTTGAAAGCATAGGCAGAACAATCGGCGTTAAAATGCTCTCCTTGTATCCGCGAGCTGTCAAAGTGCCTTGGAGAACAACTAGAAGTGATTGTATGTCCCAAGGAATCGTTCCCACACTGTCACACCTTGTGAAATGACTGTATGCCGCTCGATGACGAATGCCGGATCGGACCGCTGACCGATGCGCCTCCACACACATGTACGATGATCATCAGCACTGAGACTGAATCGGGATTCATCACTGAAGATCACACGCCTTCAGTCTGTTACACTCCAAGCTGCCCGAGGTCGGCAAAAATCCAGTCGATACTGCTGTGATGTGGGGTCAATGGTAAGCGTCTTAATGAACGTCGGCTCCTTAAGCCAACTTCGGTCAGTCGCATCCTAATGGTTTCCTTGATACCACCGGATGCCTGGAAGGAGGAAAGTGGCGTTGAATCTATGCTAGCGACGTTGTCGGTGCCGACCTGGCCGCTCTTCTGATTAAGCGATTCTCGCGTTCATTTGTGTTCCTGGGACGGCCTGACCCTCCGCGACGGTAGTCTCTACCTTCCGTGATCCACTGTTGCCAACACTGAGCGACTACCATATCACTCAGACCGAGGTGGCAACCGATACTCCTGTTTGACCAACCTGCTTCTCTGAGGCCTATTATACGGCCCCTATCAAACTCCGTCAGCTGTTCGTACTGCCGCCGGTTACGTCTTAGAGGCATCTTAAATCACAATACAGTCTACCGAAGTCAACAGATTCGATGGAACAGCCCTACGACTCAAGTACTCATGCTTTTAAACTCTCCCATCTGTGAAACTCACATGCTCATACCGCGCTTAGCCTTGTTTCATTGGCGCTGAAATTTTAGTCATTTACATATCGTCTACCAAACTGCATTTGTGTCGAAAGTTTCATGATTGTGGCTCCAAATCTTCTAGGTGCATATATATTTTTTTGCGACAGAGTGTGTATGTGTATATAAATATATTATATATACACTACTGGCCTTAAAATTGCTACACCATTAAGGCGATATGAAACATACATGAAATTTAAATGACAGGAAGAAGATGATGTGATATGCAAATCAGCACATTCAGACAACGCATGCGTCCACAGCGACACCTACAATGTATTTAAATGAGGAAATTGTCAGCCAATTGCCCACGTGCAAATTCAATTTGAAAAAATTTTGCGGGTACCAGGATACATTTCGGCCACCTCTTGTTCGCATTGACAGCACTATGAACAGTCGGTGTTACATTTCTGATGTGTTATGACCCGTGGCACTACAATTCAGTCGAGCCCTGCGAAACTCAGCAGTACTATTAACTACATTTCAGCAGTATAATGCACGACCGCATGTGACCGGTATTGTACAGACTTTCCTTGATACGGAAAATGTTCAACTGATGCCCTGGCCAGCAGGTTCTTCCAGATCTCTCACCAATAGAAAACGTCTGTTTAGCGGTTTCTGAACTACTGGCTCGTCAGCAAACGCCAGCCACTACGGTCGATGAGCTGTGGCATCGTTTTGAAGCTGCATGGGTGTCCGTACCTGTACATGCCATCCAATCTCTGTATGACTCAATGCCCAGGCGTATAAGCGCTGCCATTGCCGCCAGAGGTGGTAGTTCTAAGTACTAATTTTGTCAGGTTCCATTCACCCAAATTTCTTGAAAATTTAATCATTTGTTATTTCCAACATAATATAACATCTAATAAATATCAAGTTGTTGCCTGCATTTCTTCCTGGTGTAGCAATTTTCATAGCCAGTAGTGTGTGTGTGTATATATATATATATATATATATATATATATATATATATATATATATATATATATATATATATATATATATATATTAACTATGTATTTTCATTTTTAAACTATGCAATGATATATTTTTTTAATTTAGAGATCGACCCACAGATTGGGAACCCCTGGTCTAGATGATGATTAGAAGTGTTTTTTTTTTTTTCATTGACTTTCTGGAGGTTATTTATCATCATTGCCAAGCTCTTTGAAACGGCCGGCAGTTTGTATCACACACTTTGCCGATTCACATTAAGCAAACGAGCTGCCGTTTTCCTTGCTTAAACAACTTAGAAATAGCAAATAATTTGCTTGATACCATAAAAAAAGATTAAAAAAAAAAACAATGCATGAACGAAAAGATAAAAAAAAATATTTTGTAACTAAAGTTGTATATAAAAAGAAATGAACATAAAATTAAAAGAACTTCTATTCCGTGATGCAATAATTTTTTCCCTGATTTTTTGCCGAACCCTGTGCTGTTGAAGGTTTAAATATCCAAAGTCTGAAACCAAATATAGATAGAATGAATGGAATAGCAGTAGTCATTTTATCCAATTTTTATCCAAGCAATAGTCATAGTTTTTTGGAGCATATGAAGGGTTCATTGGAAAAGGTCCAAAATCCACTTTTTGATGAAATCTTCGTGTTATGTTTTAATCACTCATTTTAATTAATCTCATGTTAAAAAAATAGATAAGTAAAAAATCCAAAGACAAGTAATTTTAAAAAATTACTTGTCTTTGGAATCTAGTATTTTATTAGTAAGTAAACTTTTTCGGTGCATTCGAAGTGGACTTTGGTCGTTTTCCCGGTAACACCTTCCCCTGTTTTAATCTATAAAAAAGACTAATAATTAGAGTAGACATACCGTAAAAAAATGCCTTAAAACTATAGCTATTAATATAATAAAAAACACGTTCATGAACATAAACACAATAAATTTCTGGAACTATCTTTCTTCTCGAACAAAAGTCAGAATTTTAAAAAAAGAGTCGTTTTTTGAATTTAAAAAAAAAAACTCTTAGTAATCCTTCTTACATAAGTGGAATTGCAAAAATAAATGTTTCATATGAAGCAGGATCATTAGAATTCCTCACTACTGAAAAAGTATTTTCTCTCTGCTTCTACTATACCATTTTTTTAAAACTGGTACAGCTATTACAAAATGGAAAACTTAGAAGCTCATTTCTTTAAAAAGCGCGAAAATGTTACGTAATGAAAGTTGAAGTATATGAACGAGAGCGAAAGAAAAAAGTCATGAATATTTCATTTCAAGAGTGAAATAGATTAGACAGGGTTTTCCCGACATGTTTAAAAGCTCTTACTAATTTAAAAAGTTATGCTCCGAAAACTAGTTTTGCTTCGCGCTAAGACACTTGAGCTGTATCTGTGCTCAGTGTTTAATTTAGCTCTTATTTCCCAAACGTTTAAAATGGTTACTTATCCGCAGATAACTTTTTTGCGGATTAATTGTCAAAAATAGTTCAACTAGAATTTTTGGTATTATTTCTTACTATTTATTCTGAATTATAGAACTTTAAAAATAATATTTTTTGAAGAAAATACTGTTAGAATGTTTTAAAATAAATCCTAAAAATTCACGTTAAATTTAAAAGTAGTTTAATGAGATTTTTTGGGATAATTTCTCTGTATTTATTTTGAATTAAAAAAATTTCGAAACAAAAAAACTTAAGGAGAATACTGTTAGAATCTTTCTTCGGTTTTGATATTGAGAAAAGTTTTCTATTCGCAACTCCGGAGCTCGAATACGCTATCTTGCGGTGGTTAACAATACTAAAGAAAAGGGTAAACATTCCATTCCACGTGTTTTCTTTAAGGTAAATTACGGGCTTCAGACAGTTTGTGGTGTAATGTAATTTCAGAAGAATAAAAAAGAAAGCTTACCACAAACACGAGGAAAAATTACTGCCATTCACAAAGCATAGATGCAAGTTATAAGTTACGGCATTTGTTTGTTTTACCTTTTTCATCCGCAATTAGACAGTGGCTGCAACGCCCCCAATAGTTTATTGGAGTTACGAATACTACGTGGAAACATACGAAGAAGGAATGCTTCAAAGCAAATGTTGCCACGAAAACTAAATGGAATACTTGATTAATGACAATAATATCAAAAACAGTTCCTCTTATTATGCAGTATAATAGCTCACTCTAAAATAAAACATTAAACTAATGTTCTTCTGTTGAAAACGCTTCAAATTAAGCCATATATATTGTGGTTCTGATGAAAAATGGATTGCTGTCGCTAAGAAATGTAATAACATTACATAAAAATGTACTGAGAAACAAAAAAAAAAAAAAAAAATTCTGTTTCTTTCTAAATTTACCAACTGAAAATTATTATTTGAAGAGTCATTATTTTTCATGCAATATTTTTACTAGCAGACTCATACACTTTTGCGCTCTACAGAAAGAATTTAAAAACCTGGGTTTTTGAATAATTCCCAACTCCGGAGCTCGAATACGCTACCTTGCGGAGATTAACAATACTAAAGAAAAAGGTAAAACATTCCATTCCACGTGTTTTCTTTGGGGTAAATTACAGGCATCAGACAGTTTATGATGTAATATAACTTCAGAAGAATAGAAAAGAAAGCTTCCCACAAACACGATGAAAAATTACTGTCATTCACTACGCGTCAAAGCAAGTTAGAAATTACGGCATTTTTTCGTTTTACCTTTTTCATCCGCCATTAGACAGTGGCTACGACGCACAGTGGTTCAAGGGCGGAAAAAAATAGCAATTTTTAAGTTTTAAAATAAAAAATATTTCATGCCGTAATTACTTAGCCCTTGAGTTGTAGTAACTTTCTCCATAAGAGTTTTTTGAAAAACAAAATTCGTTTTTACAAAAATAAGCCAAGATTGTTGAACAATTATGTTTTTACGTTTTTCGGACGTACGCCTTATACTTCAGTTTTAATTCATTCGCTCAATAAGGAGGACTAAAATTTAATAAAAGTCATTTCTGATTGGTTTTTCACACTTATAGGATGCATATTACATCGTAATTAAAAATTAAAAATTCATCAAAACTGAAAACTACCTGAAATAAAAAAACATTATTTTCTTAAAAATATAATGAAAAGTATTGTAGAATATACTTTTATCGGCGGCTCCCGGTGGGCTAAAATTTATATATCAATAGTTTAATCCTTCCTGTAAATAAACAACAACATTTTAGCTGCGACCACCTGTAGTCCAGTCAATAGATACATTTTACCTTGCAAAAAATGGGGTCAAAGATTTTATTTTTTTAATTTGTACATATTGGTGCCGACATGGAAAAACCAAGTTATCCAACATGAAAGACCCGGGAGAACTTTTGGGGGCCAAAAAACCACAAAAATTTATGACTTATTTTGTTTTTTCCAAAATATCTCCGAAATGGTTCAACTTAGAAAAAAGTTTTAAAGAACATAAAATTTCCTACAACTTTTGTATTTACAACTTTTTTGTAGCACAAATAACAAGCTTGCTATAGCTCTTTTAAAATAGCTAGTTTTCCTCCACTCCGAAAAAAAAAGCTTTCACACTGAAAGCAAGGCGTCATAATTATTAGAACTTGAATAGAAACTTTAGTTTCAGAGAGTTTATCGACAGTTAGAGTAGTTTGAGTTTCTTGATCCCCCCCCCCCCCCCGCTGGGCACAGTAGCAATTCTGGCTGACAGATTAGTCCCCACTAGACTCCAAAAACAAACGATGTATTATGAAACTGAAATACATATATACGCATTCATTTAAAGCACATACGACGATGCAATAATAATAAAAAAACCTTCCCCACTGCTCACGAACTAACTTTTCTGATCTGACAGAGGTAGTCTTCATCAGACTCCAATAATAGATGATATATTGTTGTTTGTAACTGGATTACACAATATATACATTCATTTGAGGGATATAATTCGTACATTCTAGTCTAATTATTGCAAACATAGATGCGATTTTTAAATATTAATGTGAAGAAATGAATATTAGGCAGCTAATAAGCAAACAATCAACACAGTAATGCATCCTATGCTCTGATACAATAATAATAATAAACCCTCCCCCACCGCTCACGAACTAATATTTCTAGTCTGACAGAGGTAGTCTTCAGTCAGACTCCAATCACATATGATTTATATTGCAGTTTGTAATTGAATTACATAATCTTCTCATTCATTTAAAGCATATAATTCGTACCATTTATTCAATTACAAGCGAAAATGCAATATTCGAATATAAATGTGAATGAATAAATATTAGGGTGATAATAAGCAAACAATAGACATAATAATGAATAAATAAAGGTGCAATAGTAATACGTAATGAACACTTTGAAAAAATTCTGCAGAAACTGACTTTTTGAGGCATGGAAAACCCAAAAGAATTACCTTACAAAATGAAAATCCAACTGTAGAAGATTAATACATATATCTAAATTACAGAGAGATTCATTCGACCTTAAAGCAAATAGAGAAATGACAACAAAATACGCTGTTTATCTTCTTCGAAGCCGTTTTGAAGGTCCAGGTTCTCCCGGTTCAGAATCTGTAGGGGGTAGAAAGAAGCTGTGGTCCTTTAATTGTTCATCTCCTTGTTGCGGTGATCCTTAAAGCTCCTGGAACAAATCATCTTTTTCGGCAGTCTCATCCAAAGATGAAATTTCTGCAACATTTTCACAATTTATGCCACTACAGTGTTTGCACGTGCTGGAGCATTTTAAACCTGCCTTGCGACAAGAACAGGCTCCAGTACAATTTTTCTTGCAGGTACAAGGTACAAACTTCAAAAGAGTCTGAGGAACTGAATCCCTTTTCGTGTCAACATGCATTAGACCTTGAGTTCTGCGTTCCCAACCCCATTTCTCTCGATCAATTATGTTGCTCAACCAACTTTGAATTTGGTGGTAGCACCGATATGAGTGATAATTTCCAGCATCCCCCCCCCCTCGAAAGTTGGAGGTAGCCCTGCAAGATTTATTTTGGCCCTGTATACTAGTTTTATAAAAAGATTAAATCGCAAAGTATCCAAAGATAGGTTCAAATACTTTAAGTTACCTGTGTATAATATTTTCAAAATGCTTTCTCCAGTTGCAGCTACGACATCATGATGACTGATTGGGTTCATAAATACTTCAATAGCTTCCTTAATTTCAGGAGTTTTTTTTTACTATGTTGTACAACTTAATTTTCCCTTGGCCAAAGATTGCCGAAATCGTATCACACCGACTAATTGCATGGATGAAAAGAATATTGCTGGGGTCAAACTTAAAGGATTTAGTGGGGGGAAAAAAACAAATCACGCATTCTCTCTTCCAGGTTTTAAAAAGAACAAGTTGCTGAAAAGCTGTCCTAAAGCTTTCATCAGCACCAACAGATTTATATCTTCTCGCCCACTATAACAACCTTTTCAATTTCCTTCGCCTTTGAAAGAACAGTAAGTAAGTCGGCATCTTCTTGAGTCTGCCTGACTTCAATGCCACACTCTTCGAAATATGTCTCAAGAAGTTGAATAAGACGATTCTTGTTATAATTTGCCAGAAATCTTTCTTGAGGAATTTAGTTAACATGTTAGGTTCAACCATTACTTCAAGGGAAGAGATTGATTGCTCATTGATATAGCATTTGTGACAGGCAGTGTGAATTGTCACTTCTTTTAAGTCCTACAAAAAACGCTGATGTTCTTCATTTTGACGTTTTGCGCTGCATCTTTGAAGATTTTCTATTCCCTTCTCCTTGACAATCTTTATTTCGCGTTCATTCAAACTGATTTCGCAAATTAAAATATATATAAAAAAAAAAAAAAAAAAAAAAAACCTTGGTCAGGCGTAATCATTTCTGGAAAAAAATTGTAATACAGAACAAACATACTCTTGCTCGAACTTTGAAGTGATCAACATGAGTAGCTATTGAGTCGATACATCGCATTTGGGGAAAAAAAAGGGGGGGACAGAATGAAGGTGTTTTGTTTAAGTTAAAGGGAACAGAGGCATTGACCCTCAGCTGCGAAATACAAATGATTTCCAAGGTCAGATTGCCGGCGTTTCTCCTTTTTTCCTCCGTTATTAGTACGGTGCAAATAGACCAAAAAAAGGCGTAACCCCAACATCCAAAGTAAAAGTTTCCCGTTAACTCCAAATTGTTGCATACTGTCCACACATTGTTTGGTAAAAAGTTACACTGTTTACAGCGTCGGGTTTTGGAGAGAGGGGGGGGGAGAAGTTGGTAAATTAGTAGTTTTTATCAGTTTTTCGAAAATATTTAGAAAACTATGGTGTTTATCGCAAAAAGTGCAATGTACAAAATAATCTATATTAAATTACGAACAAAATGGTCCTAAGAATTATTTTGTTAAGTGAACAGTTCCAGAGTTACGGAGGATGTAAAAGTAGAAATTTTTCGTGTTTTTTTAGATTTTTCGAAAAAAATATTCAATATCAATAAGAAAACTAATTTTTTGCATGAATTGTGTTTTGTAAAAGCAAATTGAGATTTTTGGGGCCGGTGGTTGTATTTGTGATATGCCCTTGAAGGACCACCTACACCACCTACTTAAGGGAAAAGAGGCTTTCATGGGTCATGGCTAAATAAATCTGCGGCACGATGAAATCCAAATTTTCTTTGGACAATGCCGCAATAAGAATACATATATTTTCATCATAAATGATTTTAAAACATAAGAATATCACATGCATAACAATTATGATTTATAATTACATCATTTAATAAAACTGTAGAACGTTAAATGTGGCATATTGATGTAAAGTATTCACCAGTATTCAGTCCTCTTCAAACATGGCACCGTCCTCTTCTAGATCGTCTATAATATTAGTGTCCCTGTTATGACATCCTAGTCCTGAGCAATTACTGCACATGCTTGAACAGTTTAGACCACTATTTCTGCACTCGCAGTTACGTACGCATTCGTCTTTGCAAACGCACACTATGAGGGAAAGTAATTCCTGGGGAGCTGCAGAACGCATTGTTATAACTGGTTTCAGGTGTTCACCAATCTTCTTCCACCCCCACTGGAGCGGATTCTTTTTCTCATCCAGCCACTGCTGGACCTGGTGATAGGTTCTATATGAATGCTGCCTGGCAGCTGCTGAAGTGGGGGGTAGTGCAGCTAACTTGAACAATGAATGTATAGGCTGATTTGCAATAGCCTGCAAGTAAGACTGGTAGCGAAAGCTATCTAGATCTTCAGTATTCTTGGCTCCAAACATTGCAAGAAGGAAATGCTTTCCTGCGTCAGCCACTGCACTGGGGTCAGCTTTGGGGTCGTTGAAGACTAGAAGCTTCGTGCGAAGACCTTCGTTGGCTTGTACTTTCCTATACGGCGAAATTTTCCCCTTCTTGTAGATAGATGAAACTGTGTCACATCCTGTGAAGGCGTATATCGCCAAGAGCACACCTTTCATATCTCCAATGCCTCGCTGAATGTCAGAAATAGTGTACACCTTTTCCTGCTGATTGCCTTTCTTTGGTACCACCATTTTCAATTTGTTTTCTGTTGGTGCGTGAGCAGTCAACAAGACTAGTAAATCCGTGTCATCACCAATCACACAAGCTTCAACTCCATTCTTAGCTTTATCAATCGCTGTTAAAACTATTAATAAGTCAGCATCACCCGGTGCTTGATGAACTGTGCAACCGCCTCTTTGCAAATGCATCTTAAGGAGATAAATAAGGCCCATTTTATTCTTAGCGTTAGCTAAAAATTCACTTTGGTTGATAGTTACATCGATTGAGTCTTCAACTTTTACTTCAATGTTAGTGGTAGAACGGGATCTGCGTAAGTGTTCTTCCTCTTTTGTGGTTAATTGCTCGTATCCATCAAAAACAACAGTTGCTGGCCCACAATGACCAATTATATAATCTAAGTATTGCTCGCAAATCTGTCTGAAAGTAGCTGGGCGTCGCCAGACAACACGATGAAGGAGGTGACCTCCATCAATGACGTAGGACACTTTCTCTAAATCATGGGTGACTGATGATTCATTTGAATCTGGAACCAAAACAGACACTATTGAAGATTTGCTCCCCTTCCTCATTAAGCCAGATTCGTCGAACAAGGATGGAGGATATGCACATAATTCGAATTGAAATATTTCTTGAAGTCTCTCATTACTTCTTACAGTGCACACCATGCGATGTAAGAGAGTATTTGGGTTCACACATACAGTGGTGTTGTTTATTGTCATAGACTTAATAATAGAAGCTAGAGATTTAACGGCTAACTTTCGTTTCAAGTGTATATCACTGAATGCTTTGCTCTCAATCTCTTTTAAAGCTAGTAGTCCAACTTGAAGTGCTTTATCACAATTCACGTTTTCATCCGCTACAACTCCAGTTGATAAGGAAGAGAGTTCCGATGTTTTAGAAAAAGGATTGTGTTGCTCAAGCCAAGAAATAAAAGTTTGCAAGTCTTTGCAATTTCTTTTCTGTCTTGCTTCTCTTAGCTCTATGTGCTGTTCTGCAGATACGCTACGCACACCTGCAAATTCTTCAATTGCTTCACACACGCGAGAACAAGTAGGCATGGAGTTAATCCAAGTTGCAACAGTTGTTGCTGTAATGCCTCTGCCTCCGGTCAATCCACCAATGCTACTTAAGGATCTCATTAAAACTTGCTCTATGGTCATGTCACTCCAAACCAAAACTTTTCTGTACGTCGGATGGTGAAATAACCACAATTAACAAACAAATCGTTTTCTGGGCTCATTGAGTTGAGAAGTTCCAGCGAGTCTTGCAGGTAAACATGTGCAGATTTTGCATAGTTTAAGTGGCCAGACGCATGGAAAATGGGGAGCATTTGCTGGATACAGTAAAGGTGAAGAAGAAAGTCTCCACTTCTCTTAGCTCTAATAAACATGCGAACAAGCTCTACCATTTCTATGAACTGAATCCACAGTTTTTGTATTCGTCCTGATTCTTTTGCACGTTGAAGTTGATTTTCCAAAAGTTCTACAAAGCTCTTCACTGCAGCCGATTGCGTAATTTTTTCGGAAGATGCATTGCCACACTTGAGAGATGAATAGACAACATTAAGCTCATCTTTGTCCACAGTAATGAGAGCTTCTCTAGTTTTCAAAAATATAGTAATGAGTGCCTCTTCCACTAGGAATAGGGCACGAATGACCCTGGAATAAGCTTTCCCATTCATCATTTGTTGAACACTGTTTTTGGCATAGACAGTACTGTATAACTCCTCCAAGCCACTTCCTGCCATGATGAATCCAATTGCTGACAAATAAGACATTAACAAGTGAAATCCTCCTAGTCGAATGAAGAGTGTTTTCAATGGGCTGTCATCTGGCGCTGCTGCTACTATTTCGCGAGCTTTAGCGTACAATGGCTGATCAAAAGTCACCATTGTTATACTTTGTCCATTGCTGGTCCCTTTTGCGGCAGCTTGAAGAAGAGCAGTATAAATGGTGGAAGGATTTGAAGGAGCCAAGTTGATGAATGGAAACGGGACTACAGCGAAAGTTTGGAACTCTGTCGTCGCATACAGCATTTTCATGCAACCACTCCAACCAGGTTTACATTCTTCTGGACCTTCCAACCAGGTACCACTCAACCAAAACAAATTAAGTGTTCGGCCTTGTTCATATGATGGTGCTTTTATTTCCAGAGAAGCTAAGTTTATAGCAACTATTTTGGAATAGCCAGAAGTATTTGGGGCTTTGTAAGTTTGCAAATCAAACAGATCTCGTTTTTCAACAGCATGAGCATTAACACTCTTTCGAGGTACATTTACCTCTACATGAACAGCGGTTTTAGGTGTTATGCAAGCAATTCCTCCCATGACATGAAACGTGTTATGGCCATCCAGAGTGTGGACGTTGTAGTCTGCATTATCGAAAACAAATTGCACGTATCCGTTTTCAATTCGTGTGCTCTCTTGGGAAGTGACCGATCTCTCGTATTTTAAAACTTCCTTGTAAGGTACACAGACACCCAAATTGCACAGGATATCGATCAAGATTTTTGAACCAAGTTTTCTGTGCAATGAAACGCTCGTTCCTAGTTGGACAGGAGACAAAAATGATCTTGGTCGTGCAGCGCTTATTATACTGTGACATATTGTTGTTTTTTTCCTTTCAGTATTTTGTTTTGTCCTTTGAATGTTCTCTGGTGTTTGTCTTTTAAAAGTAGGCTGTATGATTTCAGTTATCAAGCCAGTGAGCAATTCAGGTACCAGTTCAGCTCCTCCTTTACAAATTTCTTCAATTGTTGGAAACTGAGAATAGTCGTAGCTTTTGGACTTGATCTCACGTCGAATAATAGCTGCTGCAGTTTTGATCACTCTCAGTTCCTCCTGAGCTTGATTATCGGAGTTACGATTTCTATACCAGTTGTCTGATAAAATATTTGTAGTTGCTCCAGAAAAACAAATCACACTTTTTTTCCCTGGTAAAACTGCAAAATTCAAGCTATTAACATAGCGCTGAATAAGCTTTCTTTTCAAATGTGTGTCAGTATATGGCTTTACTTCGGGACTCAGTTGAAGGAGCATATTTTGTAATTCTTCAAAACCATACTGACATTCATCATTTTCCTCCAAATAATCACACAGCTTTTCAAAAGCGTCTTCTCTATTCACATCGACGCTTGACCCACCTTTGGTTGGTGCTACTCCTTTTTCGGTTAGTGATGATCCTGGCTTTTGAAATGTCTGGTAACAATGCCAGTGGTATCTCCCATCAGAACTGACAAGGTCTATTACTTGAGAGAGCCTCACACTTACCTCATCTCCCCACTTGTCGTGCCTGTTGTTTGCTTCCGTTCGGATGCTTTCAATTAGTTCAAGTTTGTGTACTAAACTCCACTTTTCTGGAGCTGGGTTCCTGCATTTAGATATATCTACACACTTGCGACCACAAAGAAAACATAAAGTTTTAAAATCAAATGATACACGAGGAATCTTTGACAGAGGTTCGTTTTCGTGTTGAGGTGGCTTTGGGCGTAATATATAAGTTTGTCGACACTTACTATGTACTCGAAGCGAGTCGTTCTGCAGGAACTGGTCTTTAACACCATCTTTACGAACTTCGCTGCACTGAACTATTTTGGTCACCGCCTTTCCAGACAAAGTAATTAGTTCACCACCCTTGTCCTTACAAGGTTTCAACACACACTCCGCCATAATTCACACTTTCAAGCGATTAAAAGTGTGAGCGAATCTCTTTGTTCTCACAGTATTCTAAAGACGAACAATAATAAAAACCAAAACAGAATTCCACTAGAGGGAAAAACTTCAGCAACGCGGTCGGTCTTTCGATACGACCAATGTTGCCAACTCCTAAAAATGTTCCCCTTAAACTCAACTCAAAAAATCCCAAAATACAATTGGATAATTTCATATAACGTCATAACAAATAAGCACGTGACCCTTTTACAATGACGCCATATGTGGCAGATTGAAAGGTCACGTGACCATTGATAATTTCCAACGGTGAGTGAGTAAAAGCCTTTTTTTCATTTTTTATGTCTTTTCTGATCAAAACAAATGGTGTTAATGTGAGCCAAAAATACATATAAGTAAAAAAAAAAACAGTCGAACAAGCATTCCATAAAGGTAGCAATCCATAAAATTATATTCAAACAATGTTACTCGAGACAAAATAAAATCGGTTATCTGTTCGTCATATCATTCCATACTACGGGCACTATGATGTTGTGAAATATACACTATTGCATATTAAGCGGTTTTTCTTTTTTTTTTTTTTAATTGAAACCTTTTTTGAATTTTTGTTTTAGTCGAGTTGTGTTCTTACATCATACCTTTTTCTTTTCAATTTCTCACAAAAAAAAAAAAAAAACCGCGTTTTTACACGATAAAACCCTATTTTTAAACCTCAAAATTTACCCTAAAAAGAATTACGTATCTCCCTAAAAACCTTATTTCAAAATTTCTCCCCTACACTTGGAAGTCAAACCATTAAGTTGGCAACCCTGATACGACCACCCAGCGCCCAGCGCCGCACTTTTAATAAACTGGTTCTCGTTCCCGGTATTTCTTCGTTTCTAACCCAATGTGGTGCCTCTTAGCTTCTTTTAGACTACAATACGATCGTACAATATTACTTTTTAATAAAATTGTTTAGTTATTTCTATTTACGTAACAGTTAGAATTTCATTTTTCCAAAAAACTTAAAAAATCGAAAATTTTCTACTTTTACACCAGCCGTAACTCTGGAACCGTTTGCTTGAAAAAATAATGCTTACAACCATTTTGTTCGTAATTTAGTGCAGATTATTTTGTACATTGCACTTTTTGCGCTAAATGCCATAGTTTTCTAAATATTTCCGAAAATCTGATAAAAACTACTAATTTACCAACTTCTCCCCCCCCCTCCCCCCAAAACCCGACGCTGTAAACAGTGTAACTTTTTACCAAACAATGTGTGGACAGTATGCAACAATTTGGAGTTAACGGGAAACTTTTACTTTGGATGTTGGGGTTTATGTCTAATTGCACTGTACTATATCCGATGCGCTTTCACGCACTTCGCTAAGGCGTTCAGAAAAAGTGTGACTTTCAAGAAGCTGTAACTCGCTTGCTTTTCATGCTACAAAAATGTTGTAATGACAAAAGTTGAAGGAAATTTACTCCTCTTTAACATTTGTGTTGGAAGTTTTTTTGTAATTTTAACCATTTTTGAGATATTTTGAAAATAATAGAAAGAGCCACAAATTTTGGGGGGTTTTCGGCCCCCAAAAGTTCTCCCGAGGTCATTCGTGTTGGATAACTTGGTTTTTTCACATTGGCATTAGTATATGCAAATTTTAAAAAAAAATCTTTGACCCCATTTTTTGTAAGGCAAGCCCGTTTTTTTCTACCTATTGACTGGACTACTGCGACTGCAGTCGTGGCAGATGTTTTTGTTTGATCTTCGCTATTTACGAATACCAATATAGTAAGTTAGAAAATAACTCGTAACGGTATGACGGGGGTAAATTGCTTTTTTATCAAAGAAATTGTTCATCAAATTTGACATGCTCCAGACTAACGTAAGTCACAGTTTCACTACTTTGCAGGAGAGCCTAAAAACGTTTGTTTACTGTTTCCGAAAGTTGGGGCTTTTGAAACATTCATCAATAAATATAGAGGATTTTTTAAAAACAGATTTACGTTGTTATGGCTTAATGCGGAGCATTATTTTACATGCAATGCAGTAGTAACCTGAAAATAATACTTTTCGGACCCGTTTGGCTTTAAAGAAGATACATATGAGAAAGAAATTTTTAAAACTCATACAGGATTCTACATAAAAAGTTTAATAACCATTCTGTTTATAAAACAATGAAATTAGAAAATCATCAAACGTTTGGAATTTCTGATTTCCTTTTCGAAATCATTCTAGTATAAAGCTGTTCTTAGTTTGTCAACATTTCCAGAAAATATTGTTCGAGGGTATCAATTGCAATAAATATACCTTGCGTCTTGCATACGACTGATTTAATTTATATTTTCCACTAAAAACAGAAATGAATTTGAACTACAGAGAAACCCCGATTTCACGTTTCTCAGAGGCCTGAATCAAACATAAAATACATAAAATATGGGAAAACGTCAACTCAAAGTCAAAAACATAAAATATGGGAAAACGTAAAATACGAGAAATGTATAAAAAGCAAAAATCAGATAAGGAAACAAAAATAGTAATAAAGGTTGCTACGATGACGCTTATAAAATGTAAAAATGCGATATTTTACAAAAAGAACATTATCGTACACAACAGTTTAGATCATTCTGTAACGAATTCGGGCGTTTAGGTTGAAAATAGTCAGTAATAATGAGTTATTGAGTCCAAAGTAATACAGCATCTTCCGGGATTGGAACACTTTGCAAAGTTTTTTCCAGGTCTTTATGATAAAGAAAATAGTTTTTCACTATTATTAAGCTCTTAAATGCAGTATTGAAAGATGAGACGAGTTATGTTTCCTCTTCTTCTTGTTCATCTTCATGAGCGGCCAAAAAGTCCATAAGGTCAGCTACGGATGAAGCAGAAGCGTTCCTGTTTTCATGGATTAACTTTCAACAGAGTGGATTATGTTTAAAAATGCACAGAGGGAAACACTTAATTTTAAAACATTTTTTCTTTTTTTTTAACTGCCAAGGGGAAACGTAAAATGCGGGAAATTCATAAACGTAATTTGCCTTAATTTCCGATGTTTATAATGCTTTTTGAATTATTATTTCTTTCTCCGTAGAACAGAATATCCACAAGACATTAAAAATTAATTTAAAAATAATAAAACACAAAAGTCTCGCATACAAAGCATTTTCTACGCTACGGCGTGCGTTTGTTCTACCTTTTTCATTCGCCATTAGACTGTGGCTGCAGTGTCCCCTATAGTTTGTTGGATTGCAAATCTACTGGAGCTTAGGGTTAATCCACTGGAGTTAGGGTTTCAATTTCAACTATTAAAATATAACAAAACAGGCTTCACTGAAATGTAGAAGCAATTTTAACCCGTCATACCTTGAGGGCCTATTTTCTAGAATGTATATACAGGGTGTTTCAGAACTCTTGGGCAAAACTTTAAGAGGGAATAGCACACATCTGGTCGAACAATATAATGCCAAAAATAAGGGTCCCAATCGTCTTCCGAAGGAGATAGGCGCCATTAAAGTTTAGAGCCCAAAATTTCAAAGAATCATAAAAAACGGAAAAATTGGTCGATTCGTTTGCAGTTTTCGCAAAAATTATTCTTTTCATCAGTATTTTCTTGAAAATAAATTTTGAAGATGTTGTTTGAAATATGCCGATAGAGGGCGCTTTAGACTTTGGAGTAACGAACAACAATTTTTAGCGCTATTTTTGAATCTCATTAAATATTTTCTAATGCTTGGACTTAAACTTAAATTTTGAGCGCAAAATCTAAATTGTTGAGAGTGATTAAGTAGTGAAAACTGAACTGTCTTCAAAGATGGAAATACACTTTGTTACAAAAGAGTGTATGCATCAAGAATAAACTGAGCTGCAACCAACAAATTCGGCATAAATGTAGTTTGGTAAGAGATGATTTAAATTTCCTTGCCAGTGACGAAAGGGTAAGCGCCTTATGCGCATACAAGATGCGCAGAATGTACGATTGAAAGTGTGAAAGCTTGTGTCAAAAGGCACTTCAAACAAAACTGTCGAGTTGTAAGGTCGTTATTGTGACTAGAACGACCTTTTCAGAGGTATACGAACAATTGCTAGACTTTTTAAAGGGACGTACAGTAGGTCTCGGAGAAGCCGTTTGGTTGTACGCGCGTATCTGCCGTCCCCTCTGTCGGAGCGATATAGTACCAGCTTACTGCAGGTAAAAATAAATTAACCACTTCTTTGCGGTCGGTTAAGGCATTCTACACTGGTTATCATAAATTAAGGAAAAATCACAAAAATTGCGATAACTCTGTCAAAAATAAGCCATACCGTGTAAAAATTAAACATGTTGCTGACCAGGAAACATCACGAGTTCAGTAATCATGAAAAAAGTTAAAAATGGTCGCATTCGAAAGAGTATCTTTAAAAAAAAATTTGACCCAAATATTGTGTGCCCTCGTACTTTTGTTTTTGAGATATAAGGGGTCAAAGTCTGTCGAAATCTTAAGAAAATTCGCCAAATTTAAAGACTTGGCAAGAAATGGAAAATACCAAGTGATTTCATCGCCTGCGTCTAGCAAGACTCTCATTCCCATTTCTGGTCATCTGCAAAGCGCGTAAACGATGTTCCGAATTAACCCTTTACTTGTGTGTGTAAAATTAAAAAGTAACTATGAAGCCTGTGAAATGAAAACTAGAGAGCTTTATCCAGAGGAGCTACAACTTTATAACGAAATTGAACGTAGGATTTAACTTTGTAATCGTGATAATAATGCATTTCAGAATTTAAGTGCATTTCAAGTGTGTTTTACTTAACTAATTTAAGTTTGTACTCTTGTTATGAAATGTGTTGTAAGTAATTAATAATTATGTACGAGAATTAATATGAATAAGTAAAAAAAAAAACATGCTTTATTAAAGCTTATATATTGAAAATAAAATGGATAGTTTTTGATGTTGAAAGAAAATGATCATGGATTGTAGTATCCCAGCTTTTATTTATTTTTCAAAAGTTATTATCGTTCATGAAGTTTTATTGTCTGACCACTGTTAGCGAAAATGTTTAATTTTTAATTTAAAATCGAAAAAAATAATAATTAAAAAAAAAAGAAAACAACGGATAGTAAATGTCAAAAATTTGCACAACAAAACTAACGATGTCGGAAATTACTTCATAACAGATTCTTATCAAAAATTTTATAGTCGACGTTCATTACAACAACCCCTGTAGTTCGAAAAAGTCTGTCACTGCAACTGAAAGTCGCTATAACGTAAATGCACATCATATTGCATGTTATTTAATCATTTTTAAAAATACCTAAGTCACTTTTACCAATTATGTTTCACGTTAAAAGGGAATTCAAATACGATCAAAATAAAAATTAATACAGTTTTTTTTTTATTTTATTTGACTTGTTAGAGGGCTTACACATAACTTGAAAACGAAACACGTAACGAAAAACACACTGGAAATAACTGACAGAAATCTTTTTTTTTTTTTTTTTTAATTTGAGAACATGGTTTGAAATCTTTAAAAATGTCATTTTCTTTGTATTTAGATACTGTTGAAGACTTCAGACTTACGACTTTTCAAAAAAAAAAGACTTTAAAGTGTGTTTACCGTTTCTCTATGGTTATCATATTTTTTTCAAAACAGTTTCATCATCGAATAAACTCTTTCAGTGGAAATATTTCACCCGCAGATGCATAAAAGTTTTAAACATCATTTTTTTAGCATACAGTCTTAAGAATAACAAAAAAGTTTAAACTTTGAACGGTATATTCAAATGTATTCAGTTCATACGTTCTATTGGATGCTAAAATATCATTACATCTGTGGAATTTTAAACGAGATTTTGTGCTCGAACCCTATGACAGATCGGTCGCAGTAATAGGAGTTCGTTCTTGTTGACTGCAGTTAGGAGCGCACTGATGGAAGGTCAGCGTGACCTCCCAAAAATTTTCCTTATTCGACAAAGTTCGTCTGACAGTTCGGCAAATTAGAGGACATAATTACAATTTTTTAACTCCCGAAAGTCACTTTTCATATATTATTATTTGCGCATACTCGTATTTTACCGCTCGGCAAAATTTGAATTTTCTTTCGGTAAATTGAGAATTTTTGCTTTCCCAAAAGTTTAAGCTCGGGGAACCTCTCACTGCAGTATATTTTAATTTGCCCCGCGCCATGGTAGTCACCCCGAGTAAAGAATTAATGCGATATTTCTCACGCGCTTTGATGGTGACCAAATATGGAAGTGAAATGTCTTGTCAGATGCAGATGTTGAATTCGCGCCGTACTTTCCGTTTCTGAACAAAACTCGCTAAATTTGGCGACTTTACTAAAAATTTCGGCAATTTTTAAGACCTCATATTACGATAACGTGGTCACGAGGGCACGTAGTTTCAGTGCCATAAACATGTTTTCCAATGCTCTTTCGAATGCCACCAATTTGGAATTTTTTTGAATTTCCTTGATCGTGATGTTTCCTGGTGAGTAAGAGTTGCTCAATAAAACTGCAATATGCAAATCAGTGGTGCTGAAATCGGAGTGCGTCATCTGTGAGGAGCATAAAATTCCACGTTTGAAAGGAAGCCTATAGATTGCGCTGTGATATGGCCATAAGAAATCCGAGATAGCCATTTTGTAACAATGACTTCCAGGCATCATTTGCCTGCAGAACTACGATGGAGAGCGATTGGGAGACTGGAGGCCGGGCAAAGTCAAGCAGAAGTAGCCAGATTGTTAAATATGAGTTCTTTTGTGGTACATAGACTTTGGAGCCAATTTCAAACGACAGATTCGGCCTCCATAAGGTTCAGCCAACTATGGCCAACGGCTACGACGAGCGCCAATGAACAATTTTTGAAGTTATGTGCACGTAGGAATAGAGCCACTACTCCAACTAATCTCAGATCCTCCCTTGCTGCATCCACGGGAAGGTTGGTGTCAAGAGTGCGCAGGAGGCTTTATGAAAGTGGTTTGTATGCGAGGCAACCAGCCATTTGTGTGCCACTCACACCTTGCCATGAAAGGGACCGTTTACAGTGGGCACGACAACATATCCACAGGATGCCTTATCAACGGAGGGCTTTTCTCTTTACGGATGAGTCTAGATTTAGTCTATTAAGCCATAGTAGGCGTTATTTGATATGGAGATAACATGGAACCCGTTATATTCCTTCAAACATCCCCGAAAGAGATGGTTACGAAAGAGACTGTGTCTGGGTTTGGGGTGGTGTGTCTTTAGGTGGACGCACAGACGTCCATTTCTTTCCAAAGAGAACCCTGAATGCTCCGGTTTATAGAGATGACATCCTTGATGCTTATGTGCGCCCATATGCTGGAGCAATCGGTTATGCTTTCCTGTTACAGAACGATATCGCAAGACCACACAGAGCTCGCATCGTAGATGATTATCTTCAACAGGCTACAATTCTCCGCATGGAGTAGCTATCTCGATCCCCGAACTTGAATCCTATCGAGCACGTTTGGGATGCTTTAGGGAGACGTCTAGCTGCTCTCAACCCGCCTCTCAGACCCTTGCCACGCTTGATATTGCTTTGCAAGAACAATGGCTCCCGCTTCCCGTGAAACTGATAGACCGCATAATTGACAGCAGCACACATCGCTGCATGTGCTGTATTGCTTCTAGAGGGGAACATATTCCACATTTAAGGTACTTTTCTTATAGCAAACTGACACTTTTGATTTGTTCATTTTATGGATGTGTTAATTTCTATACTGCCATAATGTATGATAATTTCTTTTTATGTTATTTTATATCTTACTATGTGTTGCATATTGTGGGTAAGTTTCATAAAATTCTACGAGTAACTTTTTGAGTAATCGTCATTTTTGTGATTTTTCCTTAATTTATGATAACCAGTGTAGAAACAGAAATGAGCGCGAAGATTGCACATCATAAGAGCGGCCGCTACGGTATCAACAAGGTCGCTAACATTAGTTCCATGCCGTTTAACACTGTCCACGAAACTGAAAACTGATGGTATCAAGAAAAACCATCCTGAGTAGATTGAAAGACGCTGCTATCTCGGCGTCCATTGCGATGGATTGAATTTTCGTCGATTGGATTTTCGCTGCATTTGATTAGATAGGTTGTGACAGACAGGAGACATGTTATCTTCAACGATGAATCCCGATTTAGTCCAAGGTAACCTATTTCACTCCTTACCACGCCGTGTTTTGTCTTGTGTAGCTGCTGGAGGAAGCTATACTACTAACAGTTTTTGTTACCTTTACTCTGTCATAACTTCTTAATAACACCATCTTTTGTTCTAAACCTGTAATCATTTCCTTATCTTGTCATAGGCCACATCCATTTTGAGTTCCTTGAAGATCGCTCGTTTCCTTCTGGGTTAATGTTTTTTTTTTTTTTTTTGTGACAGAGTGTGTTTTAAATTCTGAACACAGTTCAGTTTGCGCAACTTAATCGCGCCCAATGATTCTGATTTTGAGTTGAAAATTTGTTTATATCCAAGCATTAGAAAAAATATAATGAGATTCAAAAATAGCGGTAAAAAATAGTTGTTCGCAACTCCAAAGTCTAAAGCGCCTTCTATCGGCGTTTTTTAAACTACATCTTCAAAACTTATTTTTAAGAGAATACTAAAAAAAAGAATAATTTTAGCGAAAACTGCAAACGAATCGACCAATTTTTCCGTTCATTATGATGATTTGAAATTTTGTACCCTAAACTTGAATGCCGCCTATCTCCTTCGGAAGACGTTTGAGACCCTTATTTTTCCCATTATATTTTTTGTCCTGATATGTACTATCAACCCTTAAATATTTTCCCAAGAGTTCAGAAATTCCCTGTATCGTTAGTAAGTCCAAGCAATCTCGAAACACAAGAGTAATATAAACTTTAAGCTTTTGTTATGTTTGCTATCGAAACGTGATTAAATTGCAAAGTATCAATCACGCTGGAGAACAAGATAACGGCTCCTTCGAAAGCAAGAAATTTACTTCCGAATAAGTTGCGCCTCAGAAGAATTTGAACATTTTTTTTTTTTTTTTTTGAACAATGATGATTGCTTTGCTTATTGTTCCCACTTGACTGTCTTTAGTGTTTGGCTCCCTTTTCAACCCTGCCGTCTTCTGCAAGCGCGTCAAGTCTCCTGGTTGGTGGCGCCCATGTCCTACACACACGCACTCTCTCACACACACACACACGCTCATACACACACACACACACACGCACTCTCTCACACACACACACGCTCATACACACACACACACACACGCTCATACACACACACACGCTCATACACACACACACACGCTCATACACACACACACACGCTCATACACACACACACACGCTCATACACACACACGCTCATACACACACACACGCTCATACACACACACACACGCTCATACACACACACACACGCTCATACACACACACACGCTCATACACACACACACGCTCATACACACACACACGCTCATACACACACACACGCTCATACACACACACACGCTCATACACACACACACACGCTCATACACACACACACACGCTCATACACACACAACATGCATGCTCATACACACACACAACATGCACGCTCATACACACACACGCCTTTACACACATACACACACGCCTACGTGCATACACACACACAACTAAATACACGTAACCGCCCAGGAGGAGGGGCAGGCTTGTGGGGGACAGGAGCTGTTTCAAGAAACAATAACTCCAACAAATAGGGTCTCGCAACTCGTGATTGCGAAAAACATAATTTGAATTCAAAATTTCAAAATTCAAATTAATTGGTTTTTTTTTTTTGGCTTCATAACAACATATAAAGTTTTACTGTTTAGCCTTTGTGAACGTTTTCAAACAAATGCTTCTTCAAGTGAAGAAAAAATGTTATTTTTTTCTTCCCCTTCACTTTTGATGAAAAAAACTGCATTCTCCTTTGAGACATTTCAATTTTTATTCTCAATCAAACAGTCGTAGTTTTTAATTAAAACCTCCATTTAGCTCCTTTGAGTTTAATCACGTTTAGTAAGAAGAAAATATAACAGCCCAGCTGCTTTAAAGCATTCATTCGTGGATTTTTGAACCTAGTTTTTAAAAAGTCGCTATTAAATTTTTTTCTAATTCTTCAAGGTTGCTTTTCTTATATGTTAATTTATTCCATTCATTTGTTTAATATGTTCGTTTCATGCTTTTAGAAATGCGTTGTTTGCTTTCAGAAACTGTATATTTTGTAATTTCAAAAGATATGGGACATATTCGTGAAAAGTTTAATTATTATACTTAGGGATATCTTGCTTTTTATGAGGAGGTTAAGAAGTAAGGAAAGAAACCGATGAGTTGCAGCTACATTTAGTCATCCTTTTCTTTTACATCACTAAATAAACAAAACAAGAAACATAAAATTAGTGTAACTACCGTAATTAGTGTAACCATAACTAGTGTAACCGTAACGTAGTACCGTAACCCACTGTAACGTCAATCAAATAGAATTTAATCCTAACTAATCACTCAAAAGCAACTTATTCTATTGCTTCAAGTAAAAATAACTGAATTATTTCAAACATTTTAGCAAATGCTTTAGAGAAATCTGATAACTTTAAAAGAATTAAGATGAAAAAAATTCATTTTGCTGATTATTCATGTTGCATATTGGAGAAACACTGTCTGCACAAGGTTACTATGAAAATGGTAAACGTCCAGTTAAAGACAAATCTATCTGCATGAGGGGTGAAATAAAAATTTTACGCACATGTTTCGCTCATTACAATGTGACTCTGCTTAATTTAGAATCTGACACACATCTGCAAAAGTTGATATCCCCGAAAACCAATAGATTCGTCCATTTCCGCCTGTTAACCGGATGTCAGCGTTTCCATATCCATGGATGGTCAGACCAACATCACACTAGAAACAGTATTAGGGTGGTGCATTGTATCTAGTGTGCTGTTAGTCAGACTGAGAGTTTTTTGTTTAAAAGGAAAATGGCTTGAATTATGATTCAACTTTTTTAAATGCAGTCTCCTCACTTATTTAGTAAAAGCGCCATTGAGATTTTTCGCTTTTGCCCTAATTGTAAAATATTGAAATTAAAAAAAAAGAAAAACTGAAGCCCTGTCAAAAACTTTCATTATTCAGAATGTGGTGTGTGTGGTTTCTACTACTTTAAGTTACTGAAGTGGATAGAATAAGCAAAACAAAATTGCATGGACCCAGAAAATACTTTCATTTTTCCCAACAGTTTTTTTTAAATTAATTTTTTTAAATGTTAAAATTTTCAAACAAGGCGTGTTCTTTATGACGTCACAAATGATGCAAATTGACGCATGTTTCTACTACGTTTCCACGTTATAATAATCAAGCAGCGAATTACAATTGCGCTCTACGCTTGCTATTAACCGTATCGTTGCCAATACGCGTGAGTAAAGATACGAATTAAATATTTTGTTCTGTGAATGGCAACATTGAATGGC